>NC_069110.1:5599185-5899185 GCF_947172395.1 Bicyclus anynana
TATGAGTCCATCGCGTGGTAGAGAGAAGAACTCTGAGCAGAGTCCTGAACTTGTGACTACAGGATGTAGGGTTAAGGAATTCCTTGACGATCGATCAACACTCTCTGCTCGTGTTGTTCTCCCTGCCTAGCCAAATTTGGTAAAATCCTACTAGAGCAGCTTTGGATACTCGTTCTAATATGGAACTAGCTGCACTTCTAGAGAGGCCAAGGTCTTTAAGTAAGTGATAGAGAGATTTTGCTAATAATTCTCTAGCCATTTTTAGTTAGTTCATTTGTTAGGTCATAATATTTATCTACTATTATACAGTGGTCCTTCGGAATGTTAGTCTCCCACGGCACAGTAAGCTTTACAAGTACTATTCGCTTAGTTTGTTTAGGACAAAAGGAAAATGTCTGGTCTAGATCTCGAAATAGCAACATCCGCTAGAATTTTGTAATGTTTCTCATACGTATCCATTAATAAAGTCCAATCAGGTGCAGAACCTAAGATTGAGTAAGGCTTACTAGATGATTTTGTTATTGAACCTGCTTTGACGAAGTTAATTTGTCTTTTATTTGTAGTCAATCCTTTTTGAGCTCTAGCTACTGAAAGGCTTATAGCTTCACGTATAATTTGGAGTACTCTATCATGACGACGTGAGTAAAGACCCCTATGCAGGAGCACCTTGCATCCAACCAACAAGTGCCTTGCTGTTCCTATTGCCTCACCACACGTATAGCAAGATTTTTCAGTGGCTTTTCCTGTGGCAGTTGCTCTGATCTGGGAGAGTCATTTGAAAGGCATTAAGATAGAATTTTAATAAGGCAGGAGACCAGTCATATAGCAAGGCGCCACTTTAGTGCAACCGGGGTGCAGAACTCACCTAAGGATAACCACTCATTTTGAATTCAAAGTCAAAGTCAAAATTCATTTATTTCAAATAGGCTTAGTTTACAAGCTCTATCGAAACGTCAGGTAATAATATTAAACTTAAGATAATGGTGATAATAATCATTCGAAAACTTAAAATGAAAGTTACGAGGGTTCCAAACGCGCCTTGGTCCGGGAAGAGCCCACAACAAACAAATCCCCCGGGAGCCGTGGATTTTCCGGGTTGAAAAGTAGCCTATGTGTTAATCTAGAGTAAAATCTATTTCCTTTCCCAATTTCAGGATAATTGGTTCAGTAGTTGCGGCGTTAACGAGTAACAAACCTCCAAACGAACAAACATCCATACAAACTATCGCATTTATAATATTAAGTAGGATAACATGTTGCTCAATGACCTCCTCTGTTAAAATCTGAAAGTCCCGTTAAAAATACTGCCGTTTCAGAAATAAGGCCGGACAGAAAGACAAAAATTAAAAACGCTTATTTGTGTATCGTGTAAATAACTATAAACAATTGAGAAAACCACTGATTTCGTCATCAACCCATATTCGGCTCACTGCTGAGCTCGAGTCTCCTCTCAGAATGAGAGGGGTAAGGCCAATAGTCCACCACGCTGGCCCAATGCGGATTGGCAGACTTCACACACGCAGATAATTAAGATAATTCTCTGGTATGCAGGTTTCCTCACGATGTTTTCCTTCACCGATTGAGACACGTGATATTTAATTTCTTAAAATGCACACAACTGAAAAGTTGAAGGTGTATGCCCCGGACCGGATTCGAACCGACACCCTCCGGAATCGGAGGCAGAGGTCATTTCCACTGGGCTATCACGGCTCTCTGTCACTGATTTACGGTCACTTAAATTTTATGTTTTATCATATACGAAGATCCCAGAGCGATCTGCCACTATATCTTATTTTCACACAGATGAAACCTTAGGTTTTTATTAGCGTCTTATGTGCTTTGAATACCTGCGTATTTGTGGAAACTTGCTCTAAGTCACCTGGGCAGGTACCAGGTGAGAAAGGTAACTAAAAGAAAATTGCATGTATGTTACGGGACTACTTGAAGATGCTCGAATAAATTCAGGGCAACTTTCAAAAATTGTAGGGACAACTTGTGCGTGTGTTAATTTTTTTCACAACGGACACAGATTGGTCAGAGCTATTTTTGCCATTTCCGAAAACCCAAACAGAATGAAGAAATCGCTTCATACGTTAGGGAACTATGGTGCCACAGACAGACTGAAAGACAGACACGTCAAACTTATAACACCCCTCTTTTTGCTTTGGAAAAAAAAAATTATAAGAAACAGGAGAAAAATCATAGACGCGGCAAAACTGGCATGTCTCCTAAACTGGCGTTGGGCTGGACACATATCAAGAACATCAGATGGGCGGTGGATAGAAAAGGTACTGCACTGGCACCCAAACCAAGGTCCCCGCTGGGCAGGCTGCGATGACGCTAGGGTGACGACATTGCCTACACAGCGGGGTCCACCTGGACAAGGATGGCGAGAGAAACAGGGACACAAGGAAAAAAATGGAGGGGTCCTATGCCCAAAAATAAGTTCCAATAACAAATATGAGTAACTAGCGGACGCCCGTGACTTCGTCCGCGTGAAACTCGACGTAAACTTTCAACTACCTCTACCCTTCCCCTACCCTCCCCCTACCCTACCCCTACCCTACTTTGAATTTATTCCTGAATTTTCCTTGTAAACCTCACGGAGCCCGAGACCTTTCCAACGAATGCAAAGCCGTGGAAATCGGTTCGTGCGTTCTGGAGTTATAACGTCAGGAAGGGAAACTCCACTTATTTTTATATAGTAGAGATATGGCAATATAAATAAAAATGAAAAATTTACGAAATGTATAACAATAACCTGCTATGTAATAATTAACCTACGGTATAATAATACCTACTGAGGATTTTCTATTCTGACAAAAACATTTTTAAAATTCATAAGAATTGACATGTTTTTGTATTTATTTGGAAATAAAGGCTGTTATATTATTTATTATTTTTATCTATGTATTTATTATTTTATTTTTAGATGGATGTACATGCCTTGTTATTCACTGACTGTCTTCTGATATGCAAGCCTGTGTTTAAAAGGACTCAGCGCTACCGCTTGGCCCGGTAAGTTAGATACCATCGAAACATAAACGAGAAACTGGAAGCAACTTGCATATTATGTTGTTACAAAAGATCAGATTAGATAGTGCCATATGCAAAACATTGATAAGAATTTGAGTCTCTAAAAGAAGTCTATTCACTTTATGTGTTAGTTTTGAGAAAATTAGTTAACCCAACAGATCAACGGATTTTTTTTAATATTTCAAATTCAGACAAATCGATACAAATTGCCCATTTTGAAGTCCTTCTTGATGTACATATAAATACAATGA
Organism: Bicyclus anynana; assembly: GCF_947172395.1. Classification (NCBI taxonomy): domain Eukaryota; kingdom Metazoa; phylum Arthropoda; class Insecta; order Lepidoptera; family Nymphalidae; genus Bicyclus; species Bicyclus anynana. The sequence continues at coordinate 5,602,473 of NC_069110.1, forward strand.
TAGTTTCATTTATATCTAAAAACCAGCGCTGCAGTTGCAACTACTGTGTAGCGTAATTCTCGGCCTTCAAAACTTTCATTTTCATAAGAATGTTAGTTTTACAGACTACAGCAGGATTATTCTGTAACGATGTCTTGTATAACACGCAAGTGAGAATTTCGGATACACCTCTATCTCTCTCTGTCTAACACGATAGTCGTAGTTATCAACCCATATTCGGCTCACTCTTGAGCTCAATGAGATGAGCTGAATGAGAGGGGTTAGGCCAATAGCCTACCACGCTGGCCCAATGTGGGTTGGCAGACTTGACACACGCAGAAAATTAAGATAATTCTCTGGTATGCAGGTTTCCTCACGATGTTTTCCTTCACAGTTTGAGACACGTGATATTTAATTTCTTAAAATGCACACAACTGAAAAGTTGGAGGTGCATGCCCCGAACCGGATTCGAACCCAAACCCTACGGATTCGAAGGCAGAGGTCATATCTACTGGGCTATCACGGCTCTACAACACGATAGTATAGAAAGAGAAAGATATATATAAGAGGAGAATTCGAAATTCGCACTTGCGAGTTATAGAAAACGTATCGTTAACGTTACAGAATGCTGCATGGAAGCACGCTCTACAGATTTCCAAGGCGTGGAGTCACCATTTATTTTGATCTTAATTTTAATTTGCTATAGTATTTTTTAAATTGTAAAAATATATATAATATCATTTATTATTATTTGAATATAACAATTTATTGTTTTTTTTATTTTAGACCCGTATTTATGATTGATAAGCTTATACAAATATCAAAGTCGTTAGGAAAAACAAACACAGAGCCCTCCGTTCTGAGTTACGTCAGCTTTGACGATTTAGGAACAGCCACCTCATGTTTCACTCTATCAGAATCTTCAAAAGAAACGGACGTACAGCATTCAATAAAAGTGAGTTAATAAAATTTGATTACTTAATTGAAAATAAATATGTCGGATTTCTACAGGATTTATTTCGGAGAGTGTGCCCAGGAACTTTTCGATCTAGTTAAAAATTAATATATTGCTAGCGCACGCCCGAGTCTTCGGCCGCGTGAAACCCTATTCCTACCCTACCCTACTCCTAACCTACCTCTAACCTACCCCTACCCTATCCCTATTCTATCCTATCCTTAATATACTATGTTCGTCTCCTGATTCTAAGCTCCACTTAGCTCGTTTCACCAAATTTCAGTCAACTCGGTCTCACCGCTCTTGATTATAATCATATATATAATCAAGATAATAGGTTATGTATATCCGCAGTGTATATAGATTATACTGTCGTTCTAGTGGTTAGCTATCGATCGAATCCTGAGTTTTTATTTCTACTAAGAAACAATCAAAATTCTCAGCCTGGAGTTGGGTAGTTGGTAGTGTTGGTAGTATCCCCGTGCTTCGGAGGGCACGTCAAGCCGACGGTTCCTGTCATTGTCATTAACATTAGATAGTGGTCACTAATGAATTTAACATTATCACCCCTAAGCCACCGCCGCCAGCCCGCGCTGGTACAGCGTGGTGGGTCTAAGCTTCATATTCTTTTTTTTTAGATTAGGGATGCTTAGCTCTGTAGTGGCCCGTTAAAATAGGCTGTTAATGATGATGGTAAAATTATTAAGTTTTTAAAGACGAGTCTTGTACACCGACGATTACTTATTTTACTAAAAACAAGCCAATGCCGCCAACTCCTAACACATATAAAGAGGTTATTTTATAAGATTAATCATTTATTATAGACTTGGGAATACAAAATGTATGAAGCCAAGCTAACTTACGAAATCTTGATATGGACAGCCAATAATCCTAATAGTGAAATATCAGACGAGGAAGTTAAATATATGATGAAAGATCTCCATCTAAAGGTAAAAATTATTATATCAAGGGTATGGGCCATCATTGTATAGTAGAGCATAATAATATAATGTTCGTCTTTTTCACTCACAAACAATGTTGACATTCTTATTTCACATTTCAAGCCACTAATAGGAATCCCTTAAATATTAACCTTACATTCATTTCATCAAAAATATCCTCGTATATAGAGATTTTTGTGATACTTAAAGTTCATCATAATTTCATTAAAGGAGATTGTGAAACGGTTGCATTACATAGTGAAGGTCAGTAACGCACGGAAGCATTTTTTAAAACGAAAGTTCTATAATATAGACACGAATGCTATGATTCCAAGTTATGCACGTTTCATACTCTACAATAACTAATCTCATGCAATCTATTTTCTATATCATGAAATCTTGGTAACATAATTAATAAGGAAAATTATTTTTTCAGATAAAAAATAGTTGTGTTTGTCACTTTCTACTCGTAATAATATGTATTACAAACGGCTGTTTAAAGTTTGTCAGCCGTGTGTTTAATAGCTGAAAATTGTTTTAATATTGCTACTAGGTTGCTTAAAATTTTTCTGGCCAAACTATTATCTAACATTTAGAACAGTTCAGTCAGGAGTTTTGAGGCAACCTACTCGTAATATTTTTTTTAACGTACCAAGTACTATTATTATAGTAGTATATTCAGTGTACCAAATTCATGCTATGTGTTAGGTAATATGTGTAAAAATTACTCGTGTGTGTATTGCGAATTAAATTTATAGTTGTGTTTATTGTAAGGTATATTTATTGGTGTAAAAAGTATATGAATAAAAAATTTTGAATATGGGTGTTAAATATTTTCGACGTGTGAGTGGATCTCGCCGCCTTCAAAAAACGTACAGACAATTTTGTGGGTGAATTTATGTGCGTTACAAGTCCATATGTATTTGGTCTGAAGTATTTAACCATGTTAGATTTTTAAAAAGAAAAAAAATCGTTCAGGCGGTGCTACATACATACTTTGTACGGAACGGAATCGGTGAACTCGATTTTCGAGCTTTTTAAAACTTCTGTATAATTTGTTAGCACACCTAGCTTTCCCAAATAGTACGAGTATGTATGTATTACCTGTGTGAAACTGTATAGTGAACCGTTGAGTTTCTTATCGGCTGTTCTCAGCGGAACCTGCCTCCCGAACCGGTGGTAGTCTCTACAAATAGTCAAACATGACATACGAGTACCTAAGGTGCTTGTAAACTAGGCCTATTTAAAATGAAGAATTAAGAATTAAGGAATTTTCAATTTTTTAAATTAATCTTTTCAGCCTGGTGACAATACATGTTCGTTTCATTATCTTGTATAAAATATATCATTACTAAAAAAAAAATTTTATTCATATTTAAAAAAAAAAGCGCGCGCTTTGAAACGCCAAATATGTACTCGCTCTTACTGTAGTTGAATAATGTTATGATGGAGCGATTTTTTTTACAGGGAACTACATAATTATTTTTACTTATTTTACATTTTTTATGTTGTAGGCGCGTACGCCCTCTGACGAAGAGGCAATTCAACAACAATCGAGGACACGCGCGGCTGCCGTTGCACACCGGCGTTCAACTTCAAGAAACTACGAACCAGAATATAAACCAGAAGGTGCTTTTTATACTACGTTCACAAGTCCACCATCATTAACAACCCATATTCGGCTCACTGTTGAGCCTTTAGTTTCTTAGAATTTACATAAATCAAAAGTTGGAGGTGCGTGGCGGATTCAATCTTACGCCCAAATTGAAGACAGATGTCATATCCACTGGCCTATCACGGTTCAGTAATACCTACCTCGCACAAATTGTGATTAGCTGCAAAGCATTGCGTAGTTGGACATGTTCATATAGATTGCGTACTGCGAATTGTTTATCTGTATTATTATAGGCGATTTTTATTCACATTTTTTATTTAAATTTACAGCAGTGTAATCTGTGATTGCAAAATTAACAATGTCGTAGCACAAGCGAAGTCTCTTTGTACCCTAATTTATTTAATTATAAACGTACATTTGTTTAATTAAATTCAAGTAAAGTGAACCGAATTACTTATTTCTAATGTTCACTTTACTTAGAGGTAAATTGATGCTTAGGTACATTTTAATCCATGTTTGTAAATATGGCCATAGCTGTGCGATTTTTTTTACTTTCATTACATAATTTACTTAATCATCATCATCATTAACAACCCATATTCGGCTCACTGTTGAGCACGTGTCTCCTCTCAGAATAGAGAGGAGACGGGTTAGGCCTTAATCCACCACACTGACCAAATGCGGACTGGCAGACTTCACACACTTAGAGAATTAAGAAAATTCTCTGGTATGCAGATTTCCTCACGATGTTGTGACGCCCTCCGAATCCAAAGCAGAGGATATATCCACTAGGCTATCACGTCTCTAACCCAACACCTAACCTCGAACAAAAACACAAAACTATTCATTTACAGGTACTTTTGGTTAAGTACTACAATGAACTGCACATTGCACATATAGATAGCTAATTTGCGGTAGACGAGTGCTAAGTTCATATTTAGTACGCTATTTTTAACTTTGGCCCGCATCTAAATTTTGCTGAAATTGTCATCAAATATAAACCCCGAAATAGCAGACCATAAAATTTTTCTTAGATATTTTTACCAATTCGTATTCAACATTAATTCTTTAAAATTTTATTTTTCATGGTAATAGAAAATATATTATAGGTACGCCACTCTCAAGTTAATCCAGTTAGTATATACATATATTTGGAAATGCATATTAACTGAAAAAACTAAATTTTGGATATGACTTTTGGAAATTTAAATAATAATTAAACAATTATATGTATATCTTATGTTGTATAAGATTAATTGCGTTTTATAGATATTTGTAAATAAAGTATATTGTCAAACTATTATATGTTCATTATTAATATTTGTTACTTGTTACAGTTTTCGTCGGTCACAGTGCCAGGCTGCCAGACCCTGAAGAACCGGAACCAAAGTTGATATTTCTTCGACTGCTCCCCGTACCACTAACAGAAAAGTCATCGACAGTTGACAGTAAGCACTTGTAAACTTGTTTTGAGCTTACAAGAGATGTGTCAATAAGTACCGATGTTGTGCGTTTGTCACCACGCAAATATCGTGCCTATTTTTTTTTCTCTGTTGTAAAGTACCAATTTGGTACTTCATTAAATTACGATCTAGCTTACTTATGTGACTAATTAGTGATTTAACTTTAACCTAAACTTATAATATAATATTATTATACTTAGATAATGTCCAATAATTTAATCTTAGTCTTTCACTAACTATTGCGTCTTTAGGTCACTTTGTTCACGTGATCTTCCATGTTGCACTTAACACCTAACTCAAATGGTTTGGTCCATTTAAATCTTCTCACTGTATTCGTAACGTCGAGTAGCTGAAGTGCCACGTGATGGTGAAGTCTTTGTTCATGAGCAAGAGACATTTTTTGAATTATTTTGTCGACGTTTTCAATTTTAAGGTCCTGATGAATAACGTCATTTTGAATGTACCAAGGTGCATTTACAATGTTTCCTGTGTACCTTGTGTATTGATAGCAAGGAATTTCTACCAAGTAGCCTAGACAAGTACAAGTAGCATCTTTTTATACTTTACATCAAGTTCTTTTCTTTTTTTCTTGACATGAGCTTTCCAGCGAAGCTTTACATCAAGGGTCATTCCAAAATATTTAGCTGTTTCAACGTACGGGACTTTTTGGCCATTGATATACTGCATAGTACTGCATAGTACTTTTTTGATTTATTATTGAAGTCTGTATGGATTGACTTTGTCTCGTTTAGCTTTATTTTCAATTTTTTGGTCCATTGATGTACCTTATTCAATGCATCTTGTACTTTTTCCCCAGCCTCCTTATGAGATCCTCCTGCAGCCATAATAGCTGTGTCATAAGCAAAGGTGACAATGGTATTATTTTCATGTTCTGGAATATCGGAAGTGACAAAAGATACAGGAACGGACCTAGTGAACTGCCTTGGGGAACTCCAGCTTTTATATGTTTTAGTTCAGAGTATGCATCTTCATGCCTTATTCTAAATGCTCTATTTTTGTAATTTAGGATTTCAATATATCAGCATATTCTTGTGGTAGCATCTTTTTGATTTTTATATTTAAACCTTCATGCAAGACATTGTCGAATGCTTTCTCAATATCAAGAAAAACCGTTGAACACACTTTTTTCTCCTCAATTGTTTTTTCTATGATATTGACAATTCTATGCACTTGATCAATCATTGAGTCTTTCTCTCTAAAACCGAATTAATAATCTGGAATTAAGTTTTTGCTTTCTAAGATTGGTTTCCGGATGGGTGATAGATTTGTCTATATTTTTACTCACCTTCCAAAGTGAATAATTCGTGCTGCAATCATTCGTTAGTTTTTGAAGGTAACTCTTTACGGTGTTAAAACTTGTGTTCAATCTTCAAATTTTTTTATATCTTGTTTATTTTTTTTGGTTAATTTGTTTAACAATCTTTTGTCTAGTGGAAATCTAGTTTAATGCCACCTCATCCTCATTTTTCTTTTTTTAAATTATAGCAGATGCAGGTTTCCTCACAATGTTTTTCTTCACCGTTTGATACATGTGATAAAAAATTTCTTAAACTGCACACAACTGAAAAGTTGGAGGTGCATGCACTTATAGTATCTTTATTAAGTTGTAGTATCTTTATAATTTCTTTTTTTAGTAAAAATGATGCATACTGTATAATAAAACCTATAATGTTTTTGTCAACGTGTTTGCCAAATTTCATAACTATTGGCTTAGAAGTATATATTATGTAAAAATTTAAAAAAAAATAAAAAATTAAAGGAATTTAAAATTTTTGTTTATAATCTTTTCTAGCTACTCCGCCCTGTATGTCCTTGCATTTAAGCGAAAGTTCATCACCCGAAACGGAAGAATCAACAACAGCATCCCTGTCTATGGTAACTATCCTAAATTCGTTACTTTTAATACGCTTCTCATTCATTTATTCATTCATTCATCAGCCGATGGCTGTGTAGTATGTAGTGTGTACTGCTGGGCATAGGTCTCATGTATATGGACTTCCAAATACCATTGTCTTGAGCCGCCAACGTCCAAAGGCACTCTGTAATGTAACCAGCCGCTGTAGCCAAGTAGCACGTAGATTATCTTTCTACGGTCGCAAACGCTTTAAAATCTACAAAAATGTATAGGATGATGTTCTCAAGCTTTCGAAGCATTTGCAATCGTAGAAGGAGAATCAACGTGACACTTGGCTACAATGGCATCTCAATGTCGTCGGTCCACCTCGTAGGATGCCGACCAATACTGTGCTTTCCGATGGGGGGTCGACATTCCAGCTTCTTGGCACCCGAACGTCAGCTCTTCAATGACTCTTCAGCGGATCTATACTTCTTAATTTCTGATTCAATCACGCATAGATACTTCAAGCATAGCTCGCTCAAACACCGGCTGAGTGACTCTGAACCATCTTGTAGGGCCCATAATTTTATCGACACTTGTATATAAGTATGTAAGGAAATTAAAATGTTGGATTCATTTCAAATTTTGCATACCTAAGGATGTAAGGGTGTATGATGTAGATGTGTAAGGGGGAGGATAGTACCAGTCAGCCTCCCCAACTGCCAACCTTACCTGCTCGTGGTGCACCCGGCAGATTGACCGACGAGGCGATCGACTAATGGCGGTATAAAAATTCTCAACTGGCTGGATTTTTATAAATGGCACAAGTCGGTGTCGGGCAGCAGCGAAATCGGTGCGGAAAAATCCAGATCTGCGAATGACCAACCCGCATGCCCAGCGTGGTCATTCTTTGGGCATTAACTATATGGACAAAGTCAAACACAAACAGCTCCAAGTCCCCGGTGGCCCCGCTATTCCCGGCTCTGGTAGCGGTTGTGGTAACGGCGGGGCAAGGGGTGTCAAGAATCTTCGGGGGAGATTCCGCTGCTAACCCCGACGAGTAGACCTGGCAACATTTAACGCACGCACTTTACAGACCGACAAAATGCCGAGCAGGCTTTAGTACCATAGACCACATCCATACGCTGCGGCAGGTTGTACAGAATACCAAAGAGTATAACCAGCCATTTTGCTTAGCGTTTGTGGACTATGATGAAGCCTTCGATTCGGTGAAAATTTAGGCTGTGCTGAGGTCTTTGCAGAGATGCCGGATCGACTAAAGGTACATTCAAGCGTTGAAGTGTTTATATGAAAGCGCCACTATGTCAGTCCGTATACAGGATCAGATTACGAGGCCAATACAATCGCAGCGAGGAATGCGGCAGGCAGATGTAATCTCCCCAAAGCTATTTACCGCTGCTTTGGAAGATGTCTTTAAGCTTCTGGACGGGAACGGATTTGACATGATTGAAAGTCTTCGTGTTACCGTGTTACGTGTGTTCGATCAGTGCGTGTTACCAGTGATGACCTACGGATCCGAGACTTGGTCGCTGACTATGGGCCTTATTAGAAGGCTCAAAGTCACTCAGTGGGCGATGGAGCGATATATGCTTGGAGTTTCTCTGCGTAATCGAATCAGGAATGAGGAGATCCACAGACGAACCAAAGTCACTGACTTAACTCAACGAGTGGCGAAGCTGAGATGGCAATGGGCAGGTCACATAGTTCTCCTAAAATCATAAAATGACGTTTCAATGGAGCGAAGAAACAATTCAACGTCCATTTGCGTACCCATCGCTCATTTTCATTAATCACATAAATTTCCTCATTCACTTGCTCTGTTATGGCCATTGTAATTAGCAAATTATTTACTTTATTGCGTTGTAGGTTGTTCATCTAGCAAACCACCACTCACTTGTTAACTGTGCTCTAACAAAGTGCCAACGATTTTTAGGCAGTAGCAAGTAGTTTAGTACACTACTCGACTAAAATGGTAGTCCGAACTAGTCAGAAATCATAAAAGTCCTCCCTCCTCAAAGGACGGGGGACTTTTAAGATTAGGATTGTTAATACATATTTTATCGTTTTGTTTACAGAATAAAATACAGTTGGAGGACAACGCCTACGCATTACCAGAGGTGGTTATCCAACCTACTACGCCCAGACCTCTCTCAAGGTAAACCTTTAAAAGTGTAAAGTAACTGATTGAATTCTTTGCAACAATCGTATTTATTTGAAAAACCGGCCAAGTGCGTTTCGAGCCACGCGCAGTGTGGGGTTTCGTACTTAGATTAAGTAAGCGCTTTTTCCTTATTTAATGCACAAAAATAGCGATAACGATGCCTCTAATCATGGGATAGCTTTGCATGTAGGGGACGAACCCCAAAATATATTTTTTTTCAAATATTCTTTTTACTATTTTATAGACGTAATTAATATACCAAACTTAATCGTTCTAGTTTTAACAGACACTGAGTTATGTTATTGACAACTTTATATTTTAAATTAACAACGTTTTACTTTTAATTTCAGTATATATTCCTACTCTTGTGAATTTTTTTCACGTGTTAGGAATACGTTTCGCCGGTAGAGGATGGGGACACTTGACTCTAACAAAAATTAGCTCTTAAAAACGTCTTAATATTTTACGTAGAAATCCCTAAATCGACCTTATATCTAATGGTACCCCATCTAATGATAACCCATCTAATGATACCCCACTATGAGATAAACAAGTAAAAAAAAATCATCCCCACTTTACATGAAGGGCAGATACCCTAAAAAATATTTTTCAAAAATTCATTTTAAAACTTTGTTCACATTTTTGATGTTTACACTCACGCTACATTACACCATTTTAATACGCGTCGCTTAACCGCGGATAGCTGGACGAACAGACAGACGGACATGGCATTGTACCTTACGTAATTGAGTGCTACATTAATTCCCACAAAGCTGAAAACTGGTAAAATCCATGAGGATTTTTTTTCAATTTTAATAATGTTCAATTTTCAACTTTAAGTAGCCTTGTTTAAATTGACTGACTGACTGGGCTATTAGTGCTAGCGAAAAGTTAAAAATTATTCCGTATTTCGCAGTGGAAGGCAGCCAACAGCATCAGAGAGTCTGTACAGATACCATCAAGACGTGTTGAAGGCCGCTGGTTTCGATTCTTCTTGTAGCCAGCAGTGGCTCGAGCCTGACAATCGTGAATTTAGCTTCCCATCACAGGGAACCAGGCTTACCAGGTAACTATTCATCATTGATAGCCTATTTTAACGGTCTATTACAAAGCCATTATAGGTGACAACTTTCCACCTTCACTATAGGTGAGGGGGTATGGAGCTTAGTAGACCCGCCACGCTGTTCCAATACAGGCTAAGGGAGATAATGTTAAATTATCAGCTCAGCTAGTGTCTCATAAAAATCAATATATTGTAACCCAGTCATCATCCCCATTGAAGCCTCAAAAGCTCCACGGTAAAGGAGCCGGACTCACATATAAAAACATTTGTTTCAGGACTTTAACAGGAATAAAAGGGTCATTTTCGGCCCATAATATAAGATACACCGCGATGAGCGGTAATTTGAGCCACCCATCTCCAACTCCAACTGACCATAGTCGCTCACCATATTCTAGTCAACAACCCTTAATGGTAAGAATATTTTTAACTAAGAGCCTGTTATAGCCAGATACCTCATTTTACCTCTGGAGTGCGCACGGGACATACGTCATCCCGGTAATAACATAGCCCCAGAGTGTACCGGGATGAGGACATCCCGGCTGGGGATCAAACTAAATTGTGCTCTATTTTGTATTCTATAAGGTATATTTTAGACTGGAGAATGTTAGGGGAGACGTAGTGCATTGTTTTAATTCTTTTGACATTGACAAGAATATTTTGAACTAAGAGCCTGAATAGCCAGATATACCGAAATTTATGAAGGCCGTAAATTTGTCAGACCGTGCTCCTATCATATGTAAGTACTTACAGAAGCTAATTATAGAGTTTGGTGGATTTAGAAAGCATGCTTCAAGGGTCTAAACCATCGATATTTTATACCATAGATACGTTACGTGGCTACAAAATCACCGCAAAAAGTGATCCGAATTTAGCTACTCCAGTGTGCGCTCATATTACATACTATATATAGTTTTTACCCTTCCTGAACACACAACTCGACATTGTAGACAATATTTAGGCATTATTTGTTTGAATAACTTTCGTTGTATATTTTATTAACCACCTTTGTTTGCCTCAGTTTCGATGCGTTAGTGGCATGTCTAATAGAATAAAATCTTTGGTCCAAACCATCAAACATCCAAGTGTAAGTGCATTTTGAACTGATACCTTCTTGTGGTAGGGTAAACCAATTCGGGCTCTTCTTACTGTCACGCATACGGCAGCAGGTTTAAATTATAACTTCGATTGAGCGTCCCGAGACGTGCACTTTGTTTGTATTATTTCTTTAACATGCTTTATGAATCATCTGAACCCTCACATTGCTTAGAACCCTTACCCTTCGGTAACCCTTCAAAAAACACATTTAAAGACCAAAAGGTAAAGTCTCTAGCGGAGGGTTGCCGCAAAGGTATTGGTCTGGTGACTGGTATGCTGGATCCCTCATGTTAACCTGATAAAATTACGTTTTATACTTAGACTAGCAGACGCCCGCAAAGTCAGTTTTTCACAAATCCCGCGGGAACCATCGATTTTTCCGGAATGAAAAGTAGTATATATGTTAAACCAGAGTAAATTTTTTTTCAATTCCAAATTTCACCAAATCGCTTCAGTAGCCGCAGCATAAAAGAGGAACAAATATACTTACACACTTTCACACTTACACACACACAACTTTCGCCTTTATCATATTAGTGTGATAATTGAGTGAATCTAAGCCCAAATTCTTTAATTGGCTACCGTACTTATCTACCGATGGTAAAAGCATGGGCTGACAAGCTTTCAGTCTTCATACAACGAAGTATGTGTGGCTATTGCATGATATATCATTTTATTTATTTGTTTAATTATTTTTTATTCATTACAAGTTAGCCCTTGACTGCAATCTCACCTGATGGTAAGTGATGATGCAATCTAAGATGGATGCAGGCTAACTTGTTAGGAGGAGGATGAAAATCCACACCCGTTTCGGTTTCTACACGACATCGTACCGGAACACCAAATCGCTTGGCGGTACGTCTTTTCCGGTAGGGTGGTAACTAACCACGGCCAAAACCTCCCACCAGCCAGACCTGGACCAATTAAGAAAACCGCATTCGGCCCAGCCGGGGATCGAACTCAGGACCTCGGTCTTGTAAATCCACCGCGCACACTGCGCCTCGGAGGCCGTCAAATTTAGATGATCTACTAGCAAACTCCCGCGACTTCACCCGTAAGAAAATTGGTGAAAACATAAATTTTACGCAATCATGTTTTTACAAAGGTAATCATATTTTAGAACATGAGTATTAAAAGACAGATACATACATAGATCTTTGTAGATATGCTCCTTCGATCGTTTTCAATGAAAGCTTCCAGACTTCAAGTGATCAGATTGATCTTCAATTATTCCGGTACTTACAATTATGTACCTGAACCTTAATCATAATACTCTCTATTTACTACTTGGTGAAAACCGCATATACTTTGTTTAGTATTTTTTAAGTTTATAGCGAACAGATAAACTGACAGAAGCAGCGGAGGACTTTGTTTTATAATATGTAGAGATAGGTACGTTTTGTATCCTATCCAAAAATCGTATCCCAAGAGAGTGTGGTTTTATTGATCATTGCTTGTTTTTTTTAGCCTGAGAGTTCACAACCCGGACCAAGCGGTGTAAAACGCAGATCCAAAAAGTATTAAGAAAAAACGAAGAAATCTAATAGCTCTTTTGCAAGCTACGCTAGATGATGGGATATTTTTAATTCTTTCGTATTCTTGTTATTCTATCAATGTTACGTATACATTGATAGAATAATATTATAACAATTTTCTCTCTCTTCTAAGTGTATTTTAAAATAAATTATATTAATTATAAGTATATTAATATTATATTATTATCAATTTGGTGAAATTTATAACATATGGAGCTGAGACCCGCCATGTTGCCCCAATGGTATGTTGGATAATGTTTAAAGGATAGGTCCCAAAATGGGCCTTTATTATTTATTATTTATAAGCGGGTTGATGGAATTTTTTATGGATAGAAGACACAAGTTGTTCCTTGAAAAACAGTTTTCAGAATTTTTGGAACCAGCATTAATTAAATAAATATTATTTTTGTTTCGCCTTGTCTACAAATAAAATATAGACCATTCAGTAAAAGTGTTCAAAACAGCCAATAAAAATAACTAGAATTGAATTCATATCCGGTGTAAGCCATCAATGTTATGTAATATTGTCAAAAGTCAATAAGACACAAGGTATAATGAATCGTTAAATCGTAGACAGAAAATCATGAAACAAACAATCTTTAAATTGCTTTAGAAACGCCATAAACGAACGCGACTTCAGGGATGATGACAGTTTTTTAAATTGTATATAAATTAAGAGTATGCTAATAATAAAGCATTTTTGTAAAAGGAACAGGGTATGTGCGATCATTACTTTCGGAGCTACAGGGATTTAAAGGGTCCAATTTGCGGCGCTGGCGCGGATCCCTGAAAAACGCCCCATACAAAATGGCACGAACTAATGACGTCGTAAGCAGTGTAATGATCGTTAGATTTGTATGTGTGTTCAAACAAAATTACTATTATCTTTGTTATTTGTTCGTTTATGTTTATAGTTCATTTATTAAAAAATGTCACATTTAATGTAAGGAAGCTGAAACTGTATGAATTTTCATCTAATTACGATAAAAGATTTTTAATAGATTTTGAAATGTTATAATCTCATTTATTTTGCAAATATTGGTTTTTATGTATAAATTAGTTAACATTGACCCTATTTACACGAATGTATCATAAAAACCAATATATTCAAACCTAGTCATCATCCCCATTAATCAGGGTATGAGTTACAAGCATGTTGCTACGACAAAATTCTAATGAAATAAAATACATTTTATTTATTTAATTATAAAATGCGGGTTCCGAAATTTTTTTTATTTTATGTTTTAAGCCCTACATTTTATGTTCTTTTAAGAAAAAAAATAATTTGTTCGGCTCAGTTGACACTCGGAATAAAGGCAAGCCTCCATACAAAATTGGGACGTGTCTTTTGTAACAACCTTTAATAAATGTTAGTTATGTATTGTGTGTATGTCTTAGTGAAAATATACAAAATTAACCAACTATACTACAGCCTTTCTTGATAAGTATACTGTTTACCAACAAATAAATTATAAATGAAGGTAGAAAACGCATGTCATTTCATAACTTGTTTATTTCAAATAATGTATAGTTTGTGTATAAATTGTTATACACAAACTATATATGGGGTTTGATTATAACCTGGGTAGATTATAACATAATGGAATATTGAAATATGAACTATTTTATTATTAAAAGTCAAGAAAAGTTATAGCACAAAAATAAATATTTTTGAGATTATCGAAAGTTTAACTTCAAAATCGGTCAAAAGACCCCCGTCCGTCTTTCTAGTGTTAACGTGATATTCGAGTGAACGTTGTAAAGTGGGTCTAACCCCAACAACTTTCGTACCGTTTGAGGTTCTTTTACTGAAAATTTCTTCAAAAAAAGAAAAGCTACTGAGCTTTTCTTTCATAGCCTTGACTCGGACAAATTATAAATCCTATAAAATATAAAAAATAACTGTACATATTTTGTGATAAAATATAATTTAATAAAAATATATTAAATGAGTAAAATATAGAGAACTACCTCGTTGGTCCCGTAGTTAGGCTACGTGGCTTCGGATAACGAGGTCCTAGGTTTGACTAAGTATTACTTATTTTATTATGTATGTAGAAAATTAAATATTGTAATAATTATAGTTATGTAGTATTGTATGTATGTCTGTTTGTCAAACGAAAATGTAATAATAAGTAAGTTGTAAAAAAATGTGATATGAAGTTGTGAATGGAAATGATTGTCAATTATGTGGTTTATGACTATATAGGTGTCTCGTAAATAGTACGGCATACAAAATAACGCAATATATGTTACGTTATATATGTTTACGGTTTTTAAGTTATATTGATTTCCTTCAGCGCAATTTAGTCCTACCATGTGCTGTAAACTTACATAAGCGTTGATTTCATACTTGGTAATTATATTCTAATAGTTGTTTCAGCTAACGAAACTTTAGTTTTTTCTTCTACAAAATGAGTTTCTTTACCAAAAAGCGGGACTGATTAACTTTTTATGTTTGACGATTTCTTTGTTTATTATTATTACGAGTATATTTGTTATTTTCGACTCGCGTATTGAAACAATCGCGTATTGAAATAATATTTACGGGACATCCTGTATATTGTATGTTGTCAAAGAATCTTTGTAAATAGTAAGATAACTTGTGACAGCGTTAATATTATAGTGATACTATCTATATTATTTGATTTTATACTACAAAATACTTGGTTTTATTTTTATTTTACCTTTTTTTCTCCGTTATTTTTCGTAGAAGTACACTTATAATTATTATAAACATGTAATTACTAGTACAAAACGACTTATTAGTACAAAAAACGCCTCATTGTAAAGTTTTGATATATTTCGTCTTATTTTGATTTTCGTTTTTTATGTTATTTTTTATAGAAATTAAATTTAAATTTTAACGATAAGCTAAATTAGATTAAACTAAATTAGATTTGCTGAAATTTGGAATGGAGATGGATTATACCCAGAAATATATAATGAATATAAAAGCCGTGTGGCACCGGCAGAGCAGAATGTTGCCACCCCTAACTATCCCGAGGGTGTCGTAAGAGGCGACTAAGGGACTTAGGAGTACCATTAAACATCTTATTGTTCTCCGAACATGAGCTAGCTAGCGTAAAACTACTAGCCTGAGTTGACCCCGAGCGATGTAATCACCACTTAAAATTTATTCTCTCACATATGCTGTTGTATTACCATAGAAGGATATTGGTATTGGTAAAGTTGAATATTAAAACAAAATATCAAGCATTGTACAACAGAGTCTTTAATAAAAATAAGAAGGCTTCAAAAATAATCACCAATTAACTTTTCCGAGAATCCTCGAATGTAAGTTTTCGTAACTCGTAAACACAATTTAAGAAAATTGCTTAAACACCGTATAAACTGCATGGCTTGCAGATGGTACAGTTAATTTTGACATTTGCTTAAAGCCAGAGCCTGTAATAGTCAGGCCTCCCTCATTTTTAAGCTTAAAGTTTTGTCAGCCCACGACTTTACAATAGGTAAGGACGCTCGCAGCTAGGGAATTTAGACCGTGCTGGCAATAGGTAGATGACTCTATCATAGGTAAGGTAGTTTACAGACTTATTTATGCCAGAAAATAATTATAAAATAGGAATAGTTTACCCATCACAGACTCACAGTTATGTTTCTATGATATGATACATCATAAATCATCTTGCATCGACTTCTCTTGATCCATACTATGCCTTTACTATATCTATGAAATGTCTTTCCGGTGTAAATGATTTCTACAACGTATGATGTATACTCTTTCAAAGTAAGATTCAAAAGGTAATAGGAATTTTCAGCAAGCGTTCAACTTTACAGGGTGTGATGCTTCTAAATTCGATCTTGATGAAATCTATACTAGGTTTAATTTAGTCAAACTTAAAAATAATAAACTTTTTATACCGAAAACAAACGCTACCTGAATTGGTGGTTTATATTGATTTGTTATAACAGTAGGATTAACATATAGACTACTTTGATCTCTCAAAAATCCATGACTCCCACAGTATTTATTTAAGATGGTGTGATGTTTGTTACTCTGTCACAAAAAAAAAACTATTGTATGGATTTAGCTGAAGCGAATGGAGATATATTATACCCTGGATACATGGGCTAATTTTATTGGAGTTTACTCCTTAAGAATCGATTCTTCATATATAGTCCCCGGTGTGAAAAAATATGGACAGTAAAATTCGATGAACGAATGACACCGTAACGTTTTTTTGCGCAACCTATTCTGCGCACCTTTCACCGTGCGCTGCCGCCGTGCAAATGCATGTGCACGCTGTTAGCGGCCGCGCACGCCGCGGCATGCTGCTCCTCGATTGCGCACCTTTCACATTTCAGGCGTATGTATTGAAACGTACATAGTGTATGCTGCGAGGCAACAGCACCTATTTAAACATTCGATCTAAAAGAGTAGACTCCATTTGTACGACGGAGCTGACCCACAATTTTTTTTTTATTTTTTACTATCCCGGAAAAATCCATTGTTATCACAGGACTTGTAATGGAAAACGGAATTTTACCCGGACGATGATGCGGTCATCAGCTACAACTTGTATAATTAAAAAAAAACTCTACCTTAAAGGTTTCAATGAATTGTGCGATGTAAATATTTTACTTTAAATTAACTAGTAATTAAATATTCTATACTATTAAGTGTAAAAAAATGAAAAATAAAAAAAAAGTAAAAAATAATAAAAAATACCAAAAAAAGAAAAACCATTAATGTGTTCGGTAGATGTATATCATCTTATAAATATATCCCTAAGCCAGGAACTTTGGTCGGTCGTTCCATCACGAACGATCCATGCGTTCTTTAGCTATTCTTGCATATCATTCATCATCGTTATGAACCCATATTCGGCTCACTGTTGAGCTCGAGTCTCCTCTCAAAATGAGAGGGGTTAGGCAAATAGTCCACCACGCTGGCCCAATGCGGATTGGCAGACTTCACACACGCAGAGAATTAAGAAAAAGGTTTGAGACACGTGATATTTAATTTCTTAAAATGCACATAACTGAAAAGTTGGAGGTGCATGCGCCGGACCGGATTCGAACCTACGCCCTCCGGAATCGGAAGCAGAGGTCATATCCACTGGGCTATCACGGCTCACAATGTACCGTTACATTCTACTCGGCGATACCGTTCACCGGAACGCGAATTCTTGCATATGCACTATAATAAAATTAAGCCTTGAAACTTTCTCGAAAATATAAATATTTCTGTTAAAATATCAATAAATATAATAATAAATTAGGAATAAATTAAATTATTAGTACGTAAAGTGTAATACACGAATCTTGGGAAACTTACGTTTACAGAAAAAGGTATAAATATTTCTGTTAAAATATAAATAAATATAATAATAGATTAGGATTAAATTAAATTATTAGTACGTAAAGTGTAATACACGAATCTTGGGAAACTTACGTTTACAGAAAAAGGTATAAATATTTCTGTTAAAATATAAATAAATATAATAATAGATTAGGATTAAATTAAATTATTAGTACGTAAAGTGTAATACACGAATGTTGGGAAACTTACGTTTACAGAAAAAGGTATAAATATCTCTGTTAAAATTTCAATAAATATAATAATAGATTAGGATTAAATTAAATTATTAGTACGTAAAGTGTAATACACGAATCTTGGGAAACTTACGTTTACAGAAAAAGGTATAAATATTTCTGTTAAAATATAAATAAATATTATAATAGATTAGGATTAAATTAAATTATTAGTACGTAAAGTGTAATATACGAATGTTGGGAAACTTACGTTTACAGAAAAAGGTATAAATATCTCTGTTAAAATTTCAATAAATATAATAATAGATTAGGATTAAATTAAATTATTAGTACGTAAAGTGTAATACACGAATCTTGGGAAACTTACGTTTACAGAAAAAGGTATAAATATCTCTGTTAAAATTTCAATAAATATAATAATAGATTAGGATTAAATTAAATTATTAGTACGTAAAGTGTAATACACGAATCTTGGGAAACTTACGTTTACAGAAAAAGGACAGTGTATAGTTGTTTCTTGTAATCCCTTAATTAGAGTAAGCTGTCGGTTTGGAAATTAAATGTGAAAAAAGTAAAAAAAAGACAAAAAAAGAAACACTAACGTATTCGTAAGCTAGATACTCCTGTTATTTAACTAAATTGTACATAATAGAGTTATTTAACTAATAGATATACCTAATAGTAGCAGCGTACGCCAGCGACTTCGTCCGTTCTGAGATCTCCCTAATCGAGCCTTCTCGCAAAATCCATACTCAACGGACTACTTTATCTTATCAAATAGTATCTGGGGGCACGGGTGCCCCCACCAAGGCGAATTAATTTTAAAACTAATCTAATAGTGGAATAAATGAATACACAAAACAAGCATATTCCGTAACACAACACTACAATAACTATGCTATTTATATAATAAATAATTAAAAAATAGTACCGACTTCAAAAATACAAACGTATGCTGGAAACTAACAAACGAAAGAAAACATTATAATATTTTACATCTACTGATCATTTTGAAGGCGGTGCCAATGGTACAATTAATGGGTAGAAAATCAATCGTCCCCTGTTTTCCTAGGCTTAAGGTTCATATTAGTTTTTCCAAATTTATACGAGATCATCTTCGGAATATACCCTTTCCAATAAAAAAAGAATTATCAAAATCGAAGCACTCTGTAAAAAGTTATGCTTGGTTTTACATTAAAATTAATGGGTAAACAATAAATGTAATTAAATACTAACTTGGACATTGTAACGGTTCATTCATCAAATCTGGCCTAGCAGTGTATGAAAAATGGTCGATCTCTGGTCGGTCGTTCCTTTTCTAACCTATCCCTAATCTACCACTATCATAAACCTACCCTACTTCTACCCTACCCCTACGACACTTTTGCTCTACTCCTGCTCTACTCCTACCGAACACCTACCCACCTACTCTACTCCACTCCACTCAATTTCTATTCCCTCACAGTTCTAAAAAATATATGTATCATTTATTTAAGGTGGGCACTTGAAACGCTCTCTATATGTGGAACTAAATATTGATCCTTTTAAAAAGACCCTTATTTTTAGTCGCCCTATATTTAATATAAAAAAAATATATAAAAGAAAACTGTAGGTTAATGTTACATAGTTAAAATATTATCTTAGTATAATATAGTTATTTAGTCACTGTTACTTAGTAAAATATATAAATTTCTTAGATGATTTTAATGAAATTTAAATTAAATAAATATATTTAACAAAAAAAATGTATTTAAAAGAGAAAAGAGGATATAAATTTTGCTATCGTAATCAATGCGAAAGACATTTTAGTGAGAATAGTAGTTACTATTATAAACTTCTGATACAAAAAAATTGTTCCTAAATAGTAATCAAAGCGAAAGACAATTTAGTGAGAATTAAATTCGTTATCGTACATGCTACGTAACTTACTGTTACGTTTTACAAATAAATTTTAAATACTAGCAGGATACCGCGACTTCGTTCTGCGTAAAACTCGATGTACCTAAACTTTCAATAAATGTTAAATGTTTACTTATTGTTAACATATAACATATGATGTATATTAACAAAGTTAAAATATTATAATAATTAAATAATTTTAATTGTAAAAATAGGTTAACCAACGAAAGCGAACCTACGGGTTCGCTATATATGTATATATTATTCGCGATATTTATATTAAAGAAAAAAGAGGATATAAATTTTGCTATCATAATTAAAGCAAAAGACATTGAAAAAATTAAATGAATATTTAAAATAATGTTAGCAAAAATAATTGTTATGAACGTTGTTGTATGAAGTATATGTGATAGTTAAGCTTTATATTATGAAATTCACGTAAAATACCTACGTTTTAAGTAAAATATAAAATATAAACATGATTAAATCATTACCCTAAAATAAAATACGTATAATGTAACTAAAGTAAAGTGACATATTTATACAGATTGTTCCGATAATAGTACGGCATTCGACAGGGTGATTCTTGACATAAAGAAAAATAACGAAATATATTATGTTAGCCGGTTTCTATGTAACCTTCGATGCATTTGGTCGTTGCATATGCTGAAAAATTACTCAGCGTTGATTTTATACTTAGTAATTATTTTAAAAATAGTTTCAACTAATGAATCTTTAATTTTTTCTACTATAAAATATTTTTTTTCCAAAAAATACTTACTACTTACTTACTTATGTCAAACGACTTTTTTGCATGTACTTTTAACACAGTGAAAAAAATGTACTACGTAAATTTGTACTACCTGTACAAAAAAAAATAGTGTTTCAAAAATTGTCCTTTTATTAAGGATTTCAAAATTGTTAAACATTAATAATAGGGGTTAAAGTATGAAATTTGCTGTTTTATTGCAATAGGTTTTTGAATCTTCATGGTTTGAGGTTTTCGATTGAAACTTTTTTCAAATGGTTTCTATGACGTTCTTTTTTTAAAAAATGTGAAACATTTGAATATCGGCTTTCAATTTTTTTTTGTTATTCAATTTAGACAAGAAAGATGGATACTGCGAAAATTCGAGTGATTTTTTTTTTATTGTGCCGAACTCCGAACCATGTTAACAAAACTAGCAGTTAAACAACACCGACTCATGAATCGATCTTCACCATTATTGCTCCACGACAACGCGAGACCTCACACAGCACGAGAAACCATTTTAACCCTTCAGGAACTGCAGTTAGAAACTATTCGTCATCCTCCGTATTCACCAGACCTTGCTCCAACGGACTACAATTTTTTTCGTGATTTGGGCAATTATCTAGGTGACAAGAAGTTTTCATCCCAGGAGGCAGTACAAAATGCTTTCACACACTTTGTGCAGTCTAGATCGTCGAAGTTCTATCGCAAAGGCATTAATGACCTTCTCATTAGATGGCAGCAATGTATAGATAATAATGGCAACTATTTTGGTTAAATTTTGTTAAAAATTAAAAAATAAACAATTTAGATTTTCAGTACAAATCGGCAATTTCATACTTTAACCCCTAATAGATTGTTTTCAAAAACTTCGTCACAATAGCCATTTTCACTCCGAATGGGATTGATTTTGTAATGGTACATTATGATATACGTGCGGTAAGTTGCAAATTACAGCTGAGAAGATATTGCAAAGTAAGGCAAAGTAACTAATTGCTTTAGTAAAGAAGCAGATAATTTAGTAATTATCAAAACACGCGTATGTCATACGACGTTTTATAGCACATTTGCGAGTAAAACACACTTTCTGAAAATGAATTTGCATCTTTGCCTGTTTTCCATAATTATGATGACGTTTTTATACACTTGTCATTTTTGTACAGATAACGAAGTGCGCACACCAGCGTTTTTTTTTTGACAAATGCACCAAAAACGCCAGTATTACTAATAAAGTATAGTCTGTTTTTTCCGGTTACATTTCTATTTCCGGTTCCATTTGTCAGTCACTTTTAAAATTTCAGTTGCCACAAACCTTTTTCTGCTGTTTGTTTCATCAAACCAAACTAAAAATCATTCTTAATGTAAAAATTGATTTTACCTAAATTTATTACAGAATTATTTAGTTCTTTAAATAAGCAAAATCTAATAATAACAATTTATTTTGCTGTTTTAGGAAAATATAAACATCAAAAGTGATTATAGAAAGTTTTATTTATTAATTAGCATCATCATCAACATCATTATCATCATAGTCATCCTCAATAATAGAAGTATCGTTAACATGGTCAATTTTGTAGTGGTAGTCCTCTCCACATAACCCTTAACCTGCTAGGCCCAACTCGATTGGGTTGAACTCGCAGTGTTAAGGGGTAAACGAGTAACAGTGATACTCTGTTGTACTGCTAAGTTTCTATGATGAATTTATTATATATTTATGTTGATGATTTAATATCGAATTATAGTTATAGATACAGGTGGGATAAGAGTAGCCCAACGGTGGTTCTAGGTAATGTACCTAGAACCATTCTATTAGCAGAACCTCGCAGTATCACCCGCATAGTTTCCGTTGTCTTAGGAATAAGGAGATGAAATATATGGCCTATAACTTCCAAACAGTAAAAGAATATTTCATTCCAAAACTGTGATGGCGGCGATTCTAGTGTTAACAAATAACAGCTGTCAGGTGCCTTTAAAGGATAAAGAAAAATTATTTGTGTTTATAAAGCTATAGAAATTGCATTTGAACATAAATTAAATTGAAATGAAATTTTATATAGTCGAAAATAACATCGCAAATAATACTACATTTTATCAAAAAGGTTTGTGAAATCTGCTGTCTACCTTGGTCTGGCTAGTTGATGATATTATTTCCCACGTCATTTCTATCGAATTTAATATTTCGTAAATTGTGTTAGTTAAAATTTAGATAATGTTACATTTATTTATAATTTAATTGAATCTTAGGCCTGTGTAAATTTTATTCTTAGAATCGAAAGAATAAGTTTCGTTTTAGTTTCGTTTTAGTTCAACTTGTCATCCTTTTATATGGGAACTGTTTTACATATAGAAACACCGGAAACGGAAATTGAATTGTCAGAATTCTACGAAATGCATAGACTTAGATATCTATGACGAAATGACTAAATGGACTATAAATACATATTTTTGTGTTTCTGATACAGATGGTTGACATTTATTTCAAAATTATTAAAATTAAAGAATTAAATGTTTTTTTTATTATATTTTATCTCACAAAGTTATTTTTATTCATAAAACGTTGAGCACTTTTCTGTCATAAAATCTTATTGCTAAGGTTTAAAAAATTACCGTTCGTTTTTAGACGGTTGATGGAGGACATTAAAGCACATGTGCATTTTACTTTACATTCCGGCACATGTGCGTAATGATGAGATACATTACAATATTGAAATTGTTGAAATAACAGATACTTTATGAGCAAATGTGTTATAAATATAAATACATTCTTCTAGGCAAGCGCGCTTCATCTTAGACCTCATCATTGTTTTCCATCAGGCTTGATTGTGGTCAAACGTAAGCTTATACATAAAAAAAAATGTGTGTATGTTTATGTCATATTATGTCGATAAATGTGTAAAATAAATTGTATATAATTGGTGTTGTATAATGCTTTGTTGCTCTTTCATTTGTAACCTAATACCTACATACCTAATACCTAGATCCTTTCCGTATAAAGATTTTTATAACTACTACTATGTGACCCAGCAAACATCGTTTTGCATTATAAAATGTAAAAATATTTGGGGTGGACCACGTTCATAATTTTCGGGGAATGAAAAATAGATGCTAGCCGAATCTCAGTCTTACCCACACTCAAATACACACATTTCATTAAAATACGTTTAAAATACGTTCAGCCGTTTCGTCGGAGTTTGGTAAGAAACACTGCGATATGAAAATTCTATATATTAGAAATACCTAATAGATATCGTGAGCAGAAGTCACTTAATTTTTATTTGAGTAGATACCCAAATCCATTTTCTGAAGGTTTTGCTTTGATTTTATAGATAGGGAGGCAGTCGTGACTAATTATAGATAAATTAGGTACCTACTACAGTTTAGCGCAAAATGTTCCAGTTTATCAAGCCATATATTGCGAGTATTCAACAGACCCAAAACCAGAAATCTTCTGATGTTGGTTCAGAAGTCCAGACAATGACATAAGTCCTTTGAGTGAGAAGTTATGTGCATTGTGAATTAATATAATTTTCATTCTTAAAATAATCTTCTATTATATAAAAATAAGTCGGGTTTTCCTTCCTGACGCTATAACTCCAGAACGCACGAACCGATTTCCTCGGTTTTGCATTCGTTGGAAAGGTCTCGGGCTCCGTAAGGTTTATAGCAAAGAAAATTCAGGAGCAGGTAGGGACAGTGTAGAGGTAGGTTAGGGTAGGGTAGGGGTAGGGTAGGGGTAGAGTTGGGTAGGGGTAGTTGAAAGTTTACATCGAGTCCGCTAGTAAAAGATAAAGTTTAAATATTATAACCCGACTGCGTAAATAAGATGTCTAAAAATGACGAAACAAGATAATACCTAAATCAGATAGAAATCGAAAAATGTATAGGTACAAAAAAATACCAAAGTAGAGCCGTGGCCGTACTATAATATAATATATAATAACGACGGACAATTGTTGCCTGGGACAACACAACAAGCTACACAGCGTCTTAGCCTGCGAAGACGGGGTCCCCGATATCTGACGTAACCCAGACCCAGACGTAGATTAAATAACTCACTATCTCGGGGGCGCCCGAACTGATACCATCAGGCCAGAACGGCCATCTAAGCCGAGGTCCAAGTTTCAGAGGAGACGCCCCTAGAGAGCCCTTCCGCCCATTTTTTCTACTTCTGCCTTCGGGCCCCAACAGGCCATGCTTCTGCTCTCGTTCACAACTCGCTGCTAATGTCCCATTAAGGAGCCTACGGCACTTACACAGACAAAAAATCATTGTAATATTTAAAGGAGGTGTATCTGGCATAATCACATCAGGTATACAGTAGGTGCAACCACGGCTGTAATGTGCAAATATTATAAGACTATTAAATAAAAATTGCTATTTTTATTTTTAACTTAGGGAACAGTGCAAGTGCAAGTTTCATCAAAATCGGTTCAGTCGTTATTGAAACAAAGAGTTATGTTTTAGGTATCAATCACTAAGAAAATGAGTCATTAGCTTAGTTAAAGGATTATTAAGCATGTCTAAAGTTAAAATAGAACTGAAAGTGAAAAAAGAAAATGTAATATTGTTAGAATTGCAGTGTTGTCAACTCCTCAGATAAATCGCTACCATGCTAGCTTTTTAGCATCGTTTAAAATATTTTTAACCGACTTCAAAAAGGAGGAGGTTCTCAATTTTTTTTTTTTTTTTTATGTATGTACACCGATTACTCAAAGACGCGTAGACCGATTTCAAAAATTATTTTTTTGTTTGAAACGGTATAGTCCCCATTTGGTCCCATTGCCATCATGACAAGATCTGATGATGGAATCCTGGAGAAATTGAGGGGAACTTTCGAAAATTATATGGGTGTCTAGTGTGTTCGTGAACTTTTCCATTTAGTGCCTTTAAGAAATACAAAATTATGAAGGTTTAAAATCGATCTAATGATGGAGTCATAAATAGACGAGGGAACTCCTTGGCGATTTACAGCAGTTACCTTGTGTTTGGGCTTGATTAATTTGTCTTAATGAGAACTTTCCACATAAATAGGTTGTGACTGTCATTTAGGGGTTTGGTGCTGAAGACCAAGGACAATTAAGGGAACTCCTTAACAGTTAACAGTAACTACCTTTTGTTTGGCCTTGATTAATTCGTATTGCTGAGAACTTTCTACCTAGATGAGTTGTGTCTGTTATTAGGGGTCTGATGATGAAGACCAAGGTCAATGAAGGGAACCCCTTGACGGTGTACGGTAGCTACCTTGTGCTTGGGCTTGATTAATTTGTATTGCTGAGAATTTTGTACCAAGATGGGTTGTGACTGTCATTAGGGGTCTGATGTATTCGTTTGAGATGAAATTTTACACTAAAAATTGAAAAATAATAAAAATTTTAATAAAAAAAATACAACCGACTTCAAAACCTAAAAACGTACCCACTAAACTAAAAAGCGAAAAATAACATCATAATATGTTCTACCTGCTGATCAGTATGAAGTCGGTGCTTAGCCGGTATTGTCTTAATTTAAGCCATTTCTGACAGGACCACATGAAACAACATTGTCTGCAAAATCTAAATCTATAAGATATGCTCACATGGCTTGAATTAATACATCACCGGCTTAGCACCGCCTTCATACTGATCAGCAGGTAGAACATATTATGATGTTATTTTTCGCTTTTTAGTTTAGTGGGTACGTTTTTAGGTTTTGAAGTCGGTTGTATTTTTTTTATTAAAATTTTTATTATTTTTCGTATCAAGCAAAGACTAAAAATATACCAATTATCATGCAACTTTTGCTCGTAGAACAAGGTAAGCTTGAAGCAGATCAGACGAAAGGAAAAAAATAATTTCCTTGCGGCGGAAGTCGCAGGCTTGTCAGACTAATATTATTATGAAGCCGAATTTTGTGTATGTGTTTGTTTGTTTTTAACCGACTTCAAAAAAAGGAGGAGGTTCTCAATTCGACTGTATGTTTTTTTTTGTGTGTAGATAACGATTCACGCCGCTTATCGACAGACTATCAGATCAGCAGTTAGGTAAGTGGTTTATCATCATCATCATATCAGCCGATGGACGTCTACTGCAGGATAAACACATTTTGTAGGAACTTCCAAACATCACGATCCTGAGCCGCCTGGATCCAGCAAATCACTGCGACCCGCTTGATGTCGTCAGTCCACCTGGTGAAGCCTGGTTGACCAACACTGCGCTTTCTAGAGCGGGCTCGCCATTTCTGCACCTTGGACCCATCGGCTCATCGAACTATGTGGTTTACATCAAACACAAGCTGATGCCGCGCGGTTTCACCCGTGTGGTTCCCGTTTCCTGAACACGGGGATAATATATAGCGTATAGCCTTCCTCTATAATTGGGCTATCTAAAACTTAAAGAATTTTTCAAATCGGACCGGTAGTACCTGAGATTAGCGCGTTCAAACAAACAAACAAACTCTTCAGCTTTATAATATTAATATAGATAAACAATATAGAGACAAATGCATTAGGGTTTATTAAACGACACCATTACGTTTTACAAGACAGACACGTTCACTTTCTTTTTACCCTGCAGCACTCGCCTGTGGTTGTTATACGAAATACTCTGTTTTTTCGGTCCTTAGCATACACCACACCGGGTTCCGCCCACATGCCCTTTTTCAAACAGGGCCCCCATAATATTACAACAAGCGTAGTGAAAATTAACCCATATATCATGGTATTGTTTCCCAAAACCTGCAAATCAAACAGACTAAGAATTATTCTAGCCGCCTCTACAAATACAAGCTTTTTTTAAAATGATGTCCGTCTGTTCATAACCATTACGGGCTGAACCGTTTTTAATGACTTTCATTGGAAGATATTAAGATATTGAGGTAGAATATTGAGATAGATTATTGATATATATAGCCAATTTTATGTCAGAAAAATAAATGGGTCCGCGGAATTTGAAAAACTGATTTTTATGCGGAAAGTCGTGGGCGTCCGCAAGTTATCTTCATCATCATTATTAACTCATATTCGGCTCACTACTGAGCTCGAGTCTCCTCTCAGAATAAGAGGAGTTAGGCCAATAGTCCACCACGATGGCCCAATGCGGATTGGCAGACTTCACACACGCAGAGAATTAAGAAAATTCTCTGGTACTTGTATGCAGGTTTCCTCAGGATGTTTTCCTTCACCGTTTGAGACAAGTGATATTTAAATTCTTAAAATGCACACAGTTGAAAAGTTGGAGGTGCATGGCCCAGATCGGATTCGAACCCACACCCTCCGGAATCCGCTAATTATACTATAATATTACTGTTAATAAGTACCTAGCAAAAGGTGAAATAAAATTGAATAAGTCGAATCACCTATTAAGATAAGGGCAGTGAGTCCAGTCGCACACAATACCCCCCACTTTCTTTGGGTGTACGAGTAGACAGTCAAGTATTTTCATGAGTAAAACTTCGAATTTGTATTACAGCACCAACTTGCATAATTTAACATTATCATTGTTTCAAACTGGTATAATTGTGTGTTGTATGCAAAGAGTAAATTATTAAATAGGGTATGATACGTAGGTATTTGTCAAAAATTGACTTTGTTTGATAATCAAAATTTACCAATGACATATCCACAAAGAAAATAGACCGCTTAATAAAGGTGCAGACTGCATTACTACGTCTCTACTTTAAAATATAATGTCTGTGTAATTTAATAATTGGTCATTGGGATAAATCATAGATTTACGAGTCGGTACATATGGGTGTTAAAGGGATAAATGGACTGGTCAAGGGAGGGACCGGTTTCCTGCCTTATTAAAATTCTATCTTAATGCCTTTCTAATGATTCTCCCAGATCAGAGCAACTTAGTACGATGGGGAAAAGCCACTGAAAAATTTTGCTTTACGTGTGGTGAGGCAATAGGAACAGCAAGGCACTTGTTGGTTGGATGCAAGGTGCTCCTGCATAGGGGTCTTTACTCACGTCGTCATGATAGAGTACTCCAAATTATACGTGAAGCTATAAGCCTTTTAGTAGCTAGAGCTCAAAAAGGATTGACTATAAATAAAAAACAAATTAACTTCGTCAAATCAGGTTCAATAACAAAATCATCGTTATTTCTTATCTATACTAACATTATAAAGAGGAAAGATTTGGTTGTTTGTTTGTATGTTTTGAATATGCTCTGGAACTACTGAACCGATTTGAAAAAATCTATCACTGTTGGGAAGCTACATTATCCCCGAGTGCTATAGGCTATATTTTATTCCTGTATTTCTACGGGAACGGGAACCACGCGAGTAAAACCGCGCGGCGCTGTCTTTAATAAATAACAGATAAGGGTTTATATTTCTTATGTCAGCCCTTAGACCAATATAATACAATTAATATAATAAAATATAAATCCGAATAATAATATAATATTTATGTCAGGATAGGCAACTATCTACAAAGCTATACAAAGAAATACTGAAAAATCAGTAAAAATTGAGTTTGTTTAATTCGCTTTTAAGCTTAAATCACTAAACCGATTTTAAAAATTCTTTCATAAATGAAAAAGCTACATTATGGTAACTAAGATAGGCTATTTTATATTCTTATTTCCGCGGAAACGGAAATTATGCGGGACCGTCCGCTAGCAATAAATAAAAGACAAATCGTAAAAACCCCATTTTATTCTCTCTCAATAATCAACATGTAGTAAATTGATCCCATATCAAAGCAGAAAGTATAAAAAATATAAACTAATATAAAATTATTATTCAACCGCACACCCTGGTATTACTTAAATTAATTAATAAATTATTAATAATTTTGAGACAGCGAAATGCTTTAATGATATCACATACAGTTCAATTATTTGAATAAAGCTTAACATTTTAAATAGTAACACATGAATAAACATATACATATATTTTTTTATTTATTTAGCCCAACATTAAAATTATATTCGAACTACAAACCTTGTAAAAATCTCACTTTATTTACTAACGGAATTTTATTGTGAACTGTAAAATATAACATTATTTCGTTAATACCATTTCCTTTGACACTATACATTATTGTACAATTTGACACATTTTTCAATATTTCTTTTTATAATGGAAACTTGACTGGGCTATGAAAATTGTTAATAACACTAAACATCACGAAAAACACAAGTATTCTATAGCTTGGCAAGTTCGTTCGTAACACTCCCGTGGTCCGTGCGGGTCGGGGGGTGTTTAGAGATGAATGAAAAATCCACGACTGATGCCCTCACTTCCCCGCACGCACGATTTCACACCCGCGCACTCTTTCCCACCGTCGCCCGCATATCATGGGAGTGTCATCAACGAACTTGACAAGCTATAGTTGAAAATTTTACAACCAACTAAAATGGAAGTGTAATTGAAATCAACTTTATATAAGAAAAATGATATTAATATTAACTCTTACATACAAGTACACTGGATATATGTATTTAAAACACTGGTCACATATTATAAAAGTTAATTATTTCAACTTTATAATATTGTATATTATATGAAATAAAGACTAATTGTCGCACAATTGCGGCAACACCCCTAGAACTGCCGCTGGGACAAATTTGTCCCCTTATATGTATGACAACTTTCCTTAGTATATGACATGATTTATTATGAAAACTTTGGCCAACTCACTTGAAATATGTATATTAAAGTCAAATAAATATTCTTTAAAAACAAATTATAAATTAAGAGTGAGATACAATGGAATGCTCTAAAAACTCTTTATTTATTTGTATAGTAATTTTAACTGTTAACAAAATATCAAATGTTTGATGTAAATCTATAAAATAGTTATTATTTTTTTTTTAAGAACAAATATCACACTATTCTCTCTGCAGTTTCTTGCACATTGAGCATTAACCTCTTATATATGTTTTTCTTGTATTTCTGGCGTGTACAACGAAATGTCAAAAAAAGATTTTATTATTTGGAAAATTTTACATTGAATTCTGACATTTCACAAAAAATATGACCAATTCTAATACAACAAAGAATACAAAAATGTCAAACATCACTCTACAACCGACGAACCCCGAAAAACTTCTTTAGTTATTGAACTATCTGCACAAAACTGCAACAGAATTTATTAATAACAATCACTAAGCCTATTCTTGTTATTAATAAATTCTTCTAAATGTGCATGTTTTATACAAAATTTGTTTAATTCCATTTCTCTTCTCTCCAAAAGGCTATGACGTAATGTTTTTTTAACGCGATCTATATCAATTCGTTCAGTGTTCAGCACTTTGAATTTCATTTCTTGGTTTCAAATTTATTTCGATTCAGTAAACTATATTATTATTATTACCATTTTTATTTGTCATTTGTATTTTGTATTTGCAGGACGTTTTTGGACACTGTTGCTAAAAGGTAACTTATATTTATGGAATGTGTTTTAAAGGAATCATTTTTTTGGACTATTTTCTAACGTCAGCTCACATTTACAGCATCGTGTAAACATTCATTTTTTCCTACACATAATTACAAAACTATCTAATTTATATTTTCTTTTACGAGTGGATTGTTTCACAAACAGCATGTTTTAGGTGATGGGACATAATTGGTACGGCGGTCGTTCTAGTGTTAATCTTTTATGATATATGTGATATTTTTGTTTACGTTTCTTATACATACTTCTAGTTGGTGTATGTGGAAGCGGAAACGTTTCCACCGTGGCCCGTCCAGTTGGTGTGGACGTATTCACCCGGCTTGGATAACAGTTCGTAGGTGTGCGCGCCGAAATAGTCCCTTTGGGCCTGTAAAAACAAATACAGTAAATAAATCTTCCACTGGCCGGTTATCCTCTTTCCGCTGGTCTTATTCTGTATGTCGGTCTGGTATTAGCCTCAATAGCTCAACGGTAAGAGCGGTTGGACTCACCGAGAGGGTGGTGGTTCAATCCTCACCCCCTTGATCTCATACCCACTCCTAGCACAGTCTTTCTCGACTAGTTGGAGAGAAATGGGAATATTGGTCATTTATAACAAAATATGGCAAATATTCTTTAAAGGAAAAAATATATTAACTTCTCCAAAATACCCTCAGAATATGTTGGTAACATACGGAGGAAAGCCTAACCTTTATTCCGAGCTGCGATAGAATAGACACGTTTGTAGGCTTGGCTGATCAAGGTAATCTTAACGAACGCGTCTATTCTATGCCTTTCTCTTGCTTTTGTGGTCCAAGTTTGTACTCCATACATAAAATAGAGAACATTGAGGCACTATGGGTATATACTACTATATACTATAAGTGTTATATGCCTGCATTCTTCCAGATATTTAACCGACTTGAAAAAAGTAGGGTTTCTTAAAACTTTCAGTTGTGTGCATTTTTACTAAATTAAATATCACGTATCTCCATCGTGAGGAAACCTGCATACCTGAGAATTTTCTTAATTCTCTGCTCGTGTGAAGTCTGCCAATCCACATTGGGCCAGCGTGGTGGACTATCGGCCTAACCCCTCTCATTCTGAAAGCAGACTCGAGCTCGGCAGTGAACCGAATATGGGCTGATAGTGATGATGATGATTTACCTGCAGTAAGTTAGCGGGCAACACACGAGATCTGTATCCATCGTAGAAGGCGAGCGCGGTAGAAAACGCCGGAGAAGGCACTCCCATCAGTGCGGCCTTGGCGACCACTTGCCGCAGAGATTGCTGGCACTCTCCGATGCGCTCACAGAAGTATGGGTCCAGAAGGAGGTTCGACAGACGGGGATTCTTCGTGAAGGCATCCTGTAACATTAAAACAAACACATCGTATTAATAATCTTTTTAAGATAAAAATTTAACCAACTTTGAACACGTATTTTTATTTTATCACAAAATTTTTTTTAATGAAAATGAAATGGGACCAATCTGGAAGTATACTCTTTCAAAAGAAAAAGAATTTTCAAAATTGGTTAATGAATGTCGAAATTATGAAGTAACAAACACGCGTTGAATTGAAACCTCCTTTTTTGAAGGCAGTTAAAAACAGTTAAAGAACTAGGTCCAAGATGCGCACTGCGTAATATTTTGGGAAGAGGAAAGCCAAATCGACCAATAGCAGTTAACCCTTGACCACAATCTCACCTAATGGTAAGTGATGATGCAATCTAAGAAGCGGGCTAACTTGTTAGGAGTAAGGTGAAAATCCATACCCCTTTCTACACGACATTGTGCCGGGACGCTAAACTATCGTTCCAGTACGATGTCGTGTAGAACCGAATCTTAGCAGTACATCTTTGCCGGTAGGGGGGTAGCTAGCCACGGCCGAAGCCAACCAATTAAGAAAACCTCGATCGGCCTAGCCGGGGATCATACCCAGGATTCATCTTGTCTATTACAAATGACAACAATTTCATAGTTTTATTGTCACGTAATAGTGGCGAAGGATGGAATTTATTGAAAGGTAAGCCGTCCCAAAGAAAAGAAAATTCATATATGATGATTCATACAACAATGAATATGTATGGAATTTTAAAGGTAACCCGGCGGGAATCGGCTTGCATGAACTCTTCGCTCATAAATAGAATATAATGTTGTTTGTCATTCAAGCAGTACTATATATGAAAATTTTATTACCTTGATGTTTCGTAGGAAAACACTTCTTATAATGCATCCACCGCGCCACATCAGAGCAATGCCCCCGTAGTTCAAATTCCAGTTGTTGACCTAAAATTGAAAACTACTTAACATCCTTACCTTACCTTACCTTATCAGGCTAATAAGGTAAGGTAAGGACTATATTTTCTATCATATATTTCTTATCATAATTAAATAACAGATGAGGGTATATATTTCTTATGCCGGATTTCGTACTATTAGTATAGATATAACAATAGCAGAGGGTATTCATTTATTTCTTATCCCAATTACATAACAGATGAGGGTATATATTTCTTAAGCCGGATCTCGTACTACTAGTATAGATATAACAATAGCAGAGAGTATTCATTTCTTTTCAATCGTTTATTTCCTATCCAAATTAAATAACAGATGGGGGTATATATTTCTTATGCCGGATCTCGTACTATTTGTACAGATATAACAGAGAGTATTTATTTATTTTCCATCATTTATTTCTTATCCCAATCAAATAACAGATGAGGGTATATATTTCTTATGTCGGATCTCGTACTACTAGTACAGATATAAAAATAGCAGAAAGTATTCATTTATTTTATATCATTTATTTCTTATCCCAATTCAATAAAAGATGAGGGTATATATTTCTTATACCGGATCCCGTACTATTAGTACAGATATAACAATAGCAGAAAGTATTCTTTTTCTATCATTTATTTCTTATCCCAATCAAATAACAGATGAGAGTATATATTCCTTAAGCCGGATCTTGTACTACTAGTACAGATATAAAAATAGCAGAAAGTATTCATTTATTTTATATCATTTATTTCTTATCCCAATCAAATAACAGATGAGGGTATATATTTGTTATGCCGGATCTTGTACTATTGGTACAGACACTTATAGCCATTGCAGAAAGTTAATTTGTTACCTTGGCAGCTTCTCTCAGCAACATGAAACCTTGCGCGTACGAGATCACCTTGCTAGCGTAGAGCGCCTGACGCAGGTGCTCTAGGAACTCTTTTTTGTTTTCTTTCGTAAACTCCACCGGCCCCAACAGGCTCTTGCTGGCGGTCGCCCGTTCCTCTGAGGATAAACAAAATAATATACTGTAGGAAATAGTAGTCTGAGACGGATATGACGTCGCTCGATCTCGTGTTGGCTTGTACCTACGTTAGGCGGTGCGACTTGTTTCTGTACAGAGTAAGGAGTTAGCGGGGGACGACTCGCGATATAAGGCGCTCGTCGTACGGTCGGCTTCAGTATGCTCGTGGCGTTTGAGCCTTCCACATTTCTTGTTGTGTAATTTTTTATGGGTTACTTAGGATAGGCGGGGAGAGTGACTTGAGTGGAAAAGGGGTGTGTTGGTTAACTGTCAAAGACGTCTTTAAACCTATACACAACGTTTACAAGTGCGTGACTCCACTCAAGGTCATACTCTGCCATTGTAGGGTCTTATTTTGGTTACAGTTTGATTTGTTACCTGACAAATATTGTGAATCATAACCATTGTTCGACATTGGTTTTCTTATTTTGAAGTCTGCTTTTGAAGCTTCTGTTAAAAATATAACTATTTTATAATATAACTAGCGGACGCCCGCGACTTCGTCCGCGTGAAATTCAGTTTATCATAAATAACGCGGAAATCATGGATTTTTCCGGAATAAAAAACAGTTTGTATGTGCTCAATAACCCTCTTCTAACATCTAGTAAAAGTTCTATTTAAATCTGTTAAGCTTTTACAAAGATAAGCCCGGACAAACATACAGACAAAAATTTACTAACACTTGAGTAAACACATTTCTTATGAGATCATTAACACTTCAATTTTATTTATATTATAACTATTTAACACATAGAAGACAATTCACTTCCATAAGGTACCTTTCAAGGCGGACAGACAACGCGCAAAGACTGCTTCGCCGATTAGCGTGACGGGAACTCCGTACTCCAAGGCACTGATACCAGTCCACTTGCCAGTGCCCTTTTGACCGGCCGAGTCCCGAATCTTGGGTAAAAGATATTTACCTGTCAAATATTGCATTGTTAAAACACACTTTGAAAATAAAACAATATTAAAATTTGAAAATAATATACTCTTAAAAAGGAGAAAATTAGTCATATTTACCAACCTATATCTACAAGATTTTTTTTATAATTATTGACTTACGAGGTTGATAAGTTAATATCAGTTCAACTAGTATTGATTTGTATCTAGTCACTCAAACTGAGTCTTGATAAGACTGATAATTTCAAAAAACTAAATCATCATTACCAGTCTTATTGTAACAGTCCAATACAGGGCCAAGGTCTTGTTTATAAGAGAGGAATTTTAATATAGAGTCTGCCAGATTATTCTAATGCTTACGAGAGATAATGTTTGATTTTTCATGATAGGAACTGATGGCCTAACATGCTTTCCTAGGCACAAATGTTTGAATTCATTGAAAGAAAGAAAAGCCCAATATGTCATAGTCTGTCCCTAGACTCAATCCCAGGACCTAGTCGTCTTGGACTAAGGTTGGGCAACTCAACAGTTAGAAGCAGTCCATATCAACTGCTTCAAGCTGCGATTACATAGTGAACTATAGATTACAATGTAAATACAATATACACAAAGCGCCAGAGTAGACAATTATTTCGAGCGGTTGGCATCATCATCGTCATAATCACATCAGCCAATTGATTATTGATGTCCACTGCAGGATATAGGTCTTCACGAGAACAATTGAATGCGAGGTTGCCATTCCAGCGCCTATAGACCATAATGTCCGACGGCTCTTCGAACTATGTGCCCCGCCCATTGCCATTTCAGCTTCGCGACTCGTTGAGCTATGTCGGTGACTTTGGCTCTTCTGCGGATCTCCTAATTTCTGATTCGATCACGCAGAGATACTACGAGCATAGCTCGTTCCATCGCCTGTTATGTGACTGAGCCTACTTATGAGGCCTATAGTTAGTTAGTCTCGGAACCATACGTCATCTGGCAACACGCACTGTTCGAAGATTTTTGTATTCATAGTTACCCCCACTATCCATGAAGCTACTAGTTTGAAAGTAAATAAAAATTGCCAACTTCTCAAGCTGTTATCAATGGGAGATTCAATCTGTCAACAACTGAAAAACAATCCATGTATTTTTATCACTGGCTAACCGATAGAGCTGATTGTGTATGTCTGGCCAAAGATGCATTAAAAATGTACAACAGATTCAATTTTATACAAATACAAAGCTGCTGAGCGCAGAAGGGGAGTGTTAATCGATTGTCAAGGAACTCCTAGATTTTTTCTCTGCCACGAGATGGACCCAGCACCCGCACAGTGAATCCCTCCAACCAATTATTGCTAAGATATTCGTCTCAAATGTGCAAGAAAACTTACCATCGGTATCTTTGAATTTCAAAATATCGCGCGTTATTTCAATAAGGAACGAATCCAGCTCGCCTTTGTTCCACTGGTCAAATATTTCGGCCATTTCATCTTGTTCCATCGCTAAAACAGATGATATGATTAATTTACATTTTGAATATCTATTTTAGATTTAGAACAACAACAGTATTACAATCCTAACAGTATGTAATCTATATGAAGTTACAAGTGTTCTCACCAAGTACATCCTTCATGAGGTGATAAGCTTCACATATCAACTGCATGTCTCCATACTCAATGCCGTTATGTACCATCTTGACAAAGTGGCCGGCGCCGTCTTCGCCGACCCAATCGCAGCATGGCTCCCCGCTTGCTTTAGCTGTTATGGCCTGCAAAGAAGATCAAATATGATACTGCAATAAAATCATTTTATGTTTTTACATATCTATATCCTAATATTTAACTGCCTCGTTTCGTTGGTTCGATCGTTAGCCCATGTGGTTTCATATCGCGCCTGGGTTCAAATTGGGTTAATATTATGATAAATTGAGTTTTTCCTTCTTCTAAGAAATATTCAATTATAATTCTCAGCCTGGATTGAGACGTCGATAGTGTTACATCCCCTTGCCTCTGAATGCATGTTAAACCGTCGGTCCGCCAGGCCAACTTTGACATTTGTTAGTGGACATACACGAAATTTACCAACCAGCTATTTGTTAGTAATTCTTAAATCACGTGGTTTCGTATTCACTAATTATTTAATGCTAATTGATAAAAAATAAGATTATAGGTAAAAACTAACATCCAGTGCATACTGACAACCCTTAGTTGGTCACACCTACCTACTGGTAGGTGATATTTCACAGTTGACATTGTGATTTTATTAACTTGGGCTTTACGAAATAAAGTGTGGTCTACGCTCCATATACCCTAACCTATAAGAAAGAGGCCTAGGTTGTTATAATAGGCTAATAAAGATGATGGTAAAAGTACCATGTTATAAAGAGGAAAATTTTGTGATAGTAAACAATGGAGCTACTGTCGACTGATCTCCATAATTATATACTAATAGAAGGTCACGTTATTTGTGAGTGTAAATAATTGGCCCAAATATATACTATATTACAATATATAATATACTATGTTACAATGTTAACTAAATTAATCGCAAAAGCAAAAAAAATATTTGATCGCTAGCAGATAATTTTTATCCATTACTTTTTATAAACTTGGTCAATTGACTATGTGTACTGTGCGGCTTCGGATAACAAGGTCCTGGGTTCGAATCCTGTTCTCTTTCTCCTAACATATTTTTAGTGAAAATTCTCAGCCCGGACTTGGGAACTTGGTGGTGTTACAAACAAACATTTATTTTTTATTTATTTCCTTATTATATGAATTCGTTAAATTTACTTGACCAAATAAAAGTATTAATGCTACATTACATATCACATTGCAAAAGCATCATCATAAATTTTACTCAGTTATGACCTCCTTATATAATTGTGGTTTTATAATAAATCAAGATTTATGCACTTTGCAATAATTGTTCGCAAGCTAGGCCGACCTCAAAGCGACCTCCAAAGGTCATTTCTCGGACTATCTAGATATTGTTTATATAAATATAAATAGGTCTGTATTAAAGTTCTAACTGTAATATTATTCAATTCAACAATTACATTCAGGGTCATGTTAAAGTAACCTAGTTCTGTAACCATTATGAAAATAACTGATTATGTTTTTCATTGAAATTAAATACTCAGATAGTGTGAAACATATGGCTCAATGAACAGCCACCGGTACATAAAATAAAGTAACTAATATTATTAAGAAAAAAAGATTTTAATGTTTGTTGAATTGGATAGTGTCTGGAACTACTGTACCTATTTGAAAAATTCTTTCAACATTATCCCTGATGAACACAGCCTATATTTCATTATATTAAATCCCCATACTTCCACGGGAATGGGGTGAAACTGCGAGGCGTTTACTTATGTATACTTATATCATCATCATCATCATTCTCAACCTATAGTCAGCTCACTGATGAACACGAGTCTTCTCCAAGAGTGAGAATGATTGACAGTCTTCATACACGTCACATAGTGAATTAAGAAAATTCTCAGGTATGCAGGTTTCCTCACGATGTTTTTCCTTAACCGTGTCTCTAAAGACACGTGATATTTAATTTCTTAAAATGCACATAACTGAAAAGTTGGAGTTGCATGCCACAAACCGGATTTGAACCTACGCTCTGTGGAATCGAAGGCAGAGTCATATCCACTGGACTATCACGGCTCACTAATATTATAAAGAGGTAAAATGTGTAATATTTTAGGCGGTAACGATTTACTAAACCGATTATGAAAAATCTCTTACTACTAGATGGCCACATTATTGGTGAGTATCATAGGCTATTTGAACTGGAACTGGAACTGCCCGGGTGAATCCGCGGGGTCTGCTTAGTATTTTATATATAAAGCAAAGTCGCGTTTTTACACCAGCTACTCCAGTATTGCTGAAGAGATTTCAATTAAAATGGGCACATACATACAACATAGACCTTTTATTATAGTAATGGGGTCAGAATCAATGAAATCGGTTGTAACGGCAGGGTCACAGCTCTTATGATATAACTTATAAATACTATTAATACAAACAATAAACATACATTCTGCATTGCTTATACAAAGATTGGAATATATTTTTCAACCATTTTGTTGTTGTTTCTTTACAATAATAGGGCTAAATAATAAATATGTTGGCATTTCAGACCATTTATGTTAAATTATATTTAACATGCAGATTAAATGCATCAAAGGGTCTATGAATAAAACATTTATTTACCGCTAGCATAAAACACAATGGTGTAATTAAAGCATAAATAAATATTATGAACATTTATTATTCTGACTCTGACATTGTGTTTGAGGAGTTATTCTGACTCTGAAATTAGGAGGTGTCTTTAGACTAAATGGAACTATCCATATTGATTTTGCCATATTAACAGTTAGTGATCTCTTAAATAAAATAAAATAAAATAAAAGGAATATTCTGCTTTTATAGAAGGGTTCCACGCGAGGGAAGTCATAGGCGTCTGCTAATGTAATACGAATATTGTGTTTATTCAATACAGGGACAAGAATATTGATAATATATTATTAATTGCATAACCATATAAATATTTCAGAGTAAATTATTTCCTTGTATAAGAGGAAAAAGATGTGTGTATTTACAAGTAATTTCGTAACTAATTATATATATGTATATTGTGTGTGTAAAATTATTCAATATAATAGAGACGTTTAAGAGATGAGAAAGTTATACTTTTTGTAAAGTGATGTCAAATGAACACATGGGTTTGAGACAGATCTTTTATGCTGATAATAGCAGGACAGAGTTCAGGAAATCCAGAAACACAAATATGACATCTAGTCACTCATTTTAACACTAGCAGACTTGGACAAGTCTTCGCTTTGATTTATGTGCGCTTCTTCTCTACCCCTACCCTACCCTAAAAAAAATCTCTCCGTAAAAACCATTGCCATACTACATAGGAATATTCTACAAAAAGAATAAGCCAAATCAGTTCAGCCATTCTCGAGACTTTCGCTTAGCAACACATTTCATACATTCATTTTTATATTATAGATAGCATGTTAACAAATTCATACATTTATCTTTTTTGTTCATATAAAAAAATTAAAGAGCCTTTAGTTGGTTCATAGAATATAAGCACACTGATATGTTGACGTGTTAAGTAAAAATAATCTAGATAAATGATTAATCTGCCTATCTGATTGTCTGTCAGTTACTTTGCTATCTGTTACTTGTATTTATCAATACCGTCTACTTAGTCATCAATCACCATTTGTATAAAATACACAGACAGCAAGGCCAAGTTTCTCATTTATTTATACAAAGGGTATTTTAGTTTAAGTACATCACAGTTCTCCAATGCAAATTCGCTGAGTCTTCTAGACTAGACACTCTAGGCCTTAATTAATAGTCAATATATTGTACAATGTATTTATAAAATAATTAGAGTACCTGGAAAATGGGTTTGACATGCGGCCAGGCTGCCGAGTGACCTCCAGGCATGAGTGATGGACCGTACCTCGCTCCGTCTTCACCACCACTTACCTGAAGATGTGAATAGTGGATTAATATAAGTATTTCCTGTACTAATAAAATGTAATTGTAATGCCTAAAATTAATACCTTCACACTGATTCAGGCTGATTATGTAGAGTCTGTTGGTATTAGTGAGCTCTTTTACTTTAAGTGTAACATTAAGACATGGTTCATATGCCTTATAGAAATCAAATAGATTAAATCCTAAACCAATGATGCTGTAAAGAGCACAATTACACCTCACTGTGAAGTACTAAACCTTCAGTGTTATTAGAAGGCTCAAAGTCACTCAGCGGGCGATGGAGCGAGCTATGCTTAGAGTTTCTCTGTGTGATCGAAACAGGAATGAGGAGATCTGCAGACGAACCAAAGTAACTGACATGCCTCTGTAAGTCCCAAGCTGAAGTAGCAAGGAGCAGACTACATCATTTGAAGAGGCAATGGA
The DNA here is from genome assembly GCF_947172395.1 of Bicyclus anynana. NCBI lineage: Eukaryota > Metazoa > Arthropoda > Insecta > Lepidoptera > Nymphalidae > Bicyclus > Bicyclus anynana. Next base: position 5,643,843 of record NC_069110.1, read on the forward strand.
CATTGGGGTCTCAAGGTGCCGGAATGGCGACCCCTCACCTGACAGTGCAATGTTGGTTGACCCGCCACTAGGTGGACCGAGGACATTAAGCGAGTTACAGGGAGCCTCTGGATGCTGGCGGCTCCAGACTGTTGTACTTGGAAGTCCATGCAAGAGACCTACATCCAGCAGAGACCTTCTGTAGATGAAGTACTAAGTTGAAAGGGAATGAGAAATATTGATTGTGCAATATACTTACACCCATGCCTATATATAGTTTTCCAGTTGGTGCAATCTCTTTGCACAAACGCTGTGTATCTGTATACTGTGAGTTGCCACCATCAATAATTATATCACCAGCTTCTAACAATGGCAACAACTTTTTAACAAACTCTTCAACTGCTGATCCAGCTATAACAACAATTAAAATTAAATGAATCCTTAGATATTATACATTTTATCAAGACCACCAACAAAATCTAGAAATTCAAACCAAAACAAGTAATTTATGCCAGTTTATGCTGGAAAATTACCAGTGTATAAAGTGTGTGAAAGAGTGAAATCATACCTTTTACTAGTAGCATAACTTTTCTAGGTTTCTTAAGCTTTGATACCATATCTTCTAACGATTTTGCACCAATAACTTTTGTTCCCTTCGCTTCATTGGCGAGAAATTGATCTACCTGTGAATGTTCAAAATGTTATTCAATAAATTTTTAAATGAGTAATAACTCTGAAATCTTAAATTCTTGAAGAATACTTTAACTTTAAATTCTCAATTATAACAAATATAATAATCATTGAAATGTGATCTAAGGTGAAATGAACATATATTACTAATTTTTATAGAGAATGAACAATTAAAAAAAATTAAAAAAAAGAAAACACCACTTCTGCTTGTCTCAAGTAATGATAAAGATGTATACTTTGATTAATACTGCTTAATGATTAAAACAGAAACATTCAGGCCTAAATAAGTGAGAATGTTTAATCTAATTTTAATATGCTAGTATAGTTTGTAAATGTCTGTTTCAAATTGATTTTGTTTAGGGCCATTGAGCAGCCCTAAGGGCAGTCCTTAGTATCAAAGTACTATTTGTATAGTGGTTTTAAATTTATTTTTATTGCAATTAATTACATTTACCTTATCCACTGTCCTGTTAAATGCACACACAACAAATCCCTTGGAGTCCATATTAAGGATTAAGTTTTGTCCCATCACAGCCAGGCCAATCAAGGCAATATCTGCTTGAGGCCTAAAAAATTTATTTATTTATGATTAATAATATAATTTTATCTTATAGTTCATGTAACAATTTTTATTCTCCTATTAATGAAATAAACCCTCTTTATAGCTAATATCATTGTCATGTATTAAAAAATAAAAACTCTTTTAAATATCAATGTATTGACAAATTTAAAACTAATGACTTTATTGAATAATAAAAATTTTTAACCATGATGCCTATTTAAAGAAAGCAGAACCAGTTTGTAGTAATTTAGTTACAAGTAGACAAGAAATCTGTAGGTACATAATTCTTCAAAAATATGTCAACGTCTAATTGAAACATAACTTTTCTTGTGATTAAGCATAATTGGAAAATAAATAATGATTTTGTAAATAAATAATTTAAATATAAATAAATTGTTTCCTATTTTATGAAGCAATGCATTAACAATTTCAATAGGTATAACCAAAAGGCTTCAGTCAAGTGTTACTGTTAACCTTCATATAACCTTGTTGTTAAGTTGCCCTACAAAGTACCTAATCTTTTACAATAAAAAGTCAAGATATAAACGAATTAGCGAAGATGTTGTAATATTTTAAAGTGATACATTGCACGTCCGTCAATTTAGTAATAAATTTGGTTAATAATTATGGGTAAATCATCAATAATCTTAGAAAATCTAACTCTATAGTTTGAATTTAGGCCGAGTCATGGTAGACCACATATTCTACTCATAAATATGTAATAATATTAAGCAACGCTTAAGAAACAACGTACAAATTTAATTAATTGACTTACTGTGCCATTTTGCAGAGAAGTAATATTTAATTTGAAATAAAAACGAAAATTATAATTTACATGCACTGCACTTGCATTACAATCACAGACCAGACGTCAAATGACATCACAGGACACAGATTAATAAAATACGTTAACTGTCACTGTCACTCACTTTACTTTTCAACAAGGCCTATCAGCACAGACTACAAATGAAGTTTAAGTCTCAAAAGCCATTTTGCGTGGTTAATGCATTGGCAATTATACTGCACTGATCATGATCATTATTGTATTTAATTTGAATTTTAATATCCGTAAGGCCTGATTGCTCTCCTCTATGTTTGTTTTGCGTTTATCCTGTTTGCCATGTTAAGGTGCTTAATAAAGTTAAATATTTTATAATACCTCAGAATAAAGATCAGTATCATTATCATTGATCATGTATCATTAGCAATGATAATTTTGTACTATAGATCGGTTACGTCCCTACAAAATCATCGCAAAAAGTGATTTGATTAATTGGCTACAAAACTGAGCGCTCACGTCATGCACATTTTTTCTTTAATTCCATTTTAAAGAGGAATGGCCATCCCCGGCCCAGACCTACTTTAACCACCCGGCAGTTTACTTAAATCTAAAAAAAAACTTGATATTTCTACAATAAAATTGAAATCATTATTTTATCAAAAAAACTTTGCTACAACGATATACGACATTCATAATTTGGTCATATTTAAAAGATGCCATGCCATGTGCCATGTCAATGTGGATAGTTTAAAGTCATTTGAGATGCCTTGATCGATTACTGCTGGAATTTCAGATATCAAACTAACCCTATTTTGTAACCGAATGTGATTGTGACTTTTTGGGACTCAATTTTTTTTTTATATAGGTACTGGCATTTTTAGCATTTACAATATTTATATTTCTCAGTCAGGGTATTTAAATCCTCTTAGAGCTTGCGGCAGTCATAAAGAGAGCGTATTTTACATAATATTTTCTTATCGTCAGCAATGATATGTGTGTACAGTATAAGTAGGCTAATTCAAAGGAAATTAAAACTTTCATACTGATGAACGTCCACTACGTTCATTAGAACTTTAAGTAAAACTAATCCCAGTACTTGGATGACTGGAGGTGTAAAAGGTGGCGTAATAGGTACCTACAGGGTACAAATCTATATATCCTGTATATATAATGTCCTGTAATTAATTGATAAAACGGAAATGGTAGATACACCATCTAACTATCTAAAACACCTGCACTACTCTACAAAACTAATAAAACATTATTTATAAAAATAGTATTAAAGTAAATTGGTAATTTATTCCGTAATGTTTAACAGAAATCAGATCTTTAAAATCTTAATTACTGCAGCTACAGCATTGAAAAAACTGATTCAAGATGGAAAAATCTGAAAAATCCGATATAAATTATAACTTGCATCATTCAAATTAGGACATAGGACATCCTGTATATAAAAGAAAGTCGGGTATGTTACAACATTTTTAACTCAAGCACGGCTGGACCGGTTTGGCTGAAAATTACTAGAGAGATAGCTTAGAACCAGGAGAAGGACATAGGATAGGTAGGTAGGATTAGGGTAGGGGTAGGGTGGGAATAGAATTGGATAGGGGTAGGGAAAGAGTAAAAGCGTAACTTGACCGGGTCCGCTAGTATTATATATTTTTTTTTGCCATATTTTTTATTCCCATTCCCCTCCAACTAGTCGGGAACGACTGTGCTAGGTGGGGGTAGACAATAGACCAATGGGGTGAGGATTGAACCACCACCCCTCGGTGATGAGTCCAACCGCTCTTACCGTTGAGCTATTGAGGCTTTATAAATTATATGATTACTGTTCTGGATGTCAAACCCTTGTTCCCTTGTGTTATAATTTATGATTAATATCTAAAATCAAAAACAGCACATGCAAAATATTTTAAATATGAAGGAGATGGAAATAAAAGCATTTTTTTAAATGAACATATATTATGTATTTTAGATAGTCTAGTTTACAAAAAGACAAAAATAAATATCCTGAATTAAACTAATAGTACAGTGCCGTTAGACTTAAAAATGGTAAAACCTCGGAATTTACAGCCAGTCAATAAATCTTTATATAAACTTTAAAAATGTGTTTTTAATAGTGTTAAAAATTGTTAAAAAATGTTAAAAAAAAGAATTTCATTTAAAAGTTATGCTTGGAATTACTTTAAAATATAGGTATGGGTAAACAATCAACATGCCTAGTTTTTCTACCTTTATGTTTGGAAGTGATTTTCCAAATTTATGTGGAACGATATTTGGAATATGACTTTCCCAATAAAAAAAATATTATTAAAATCACATTTACATAATTAAAAGTAAAAAATCAATCCACCCTGTTTCCTACCTTTGCGGTTAGAATTGTTTTTCAAATTTATTTGGGACCTTTTTCAAAATATACTCTTTAAAAAGAATTATCAAAATCGTCGGATAAAACAGATAAAAACGGATAAAAAGTTATGGTTGGTTTTATATTACAATTGGCAAATGCTCATAGCACGCCCACTCTAGGGGCACATACATACACTCTTTAATAATGTGTTTAGGTAAAGAAGATAAGACGAGTCTAAGAAAACAAAAGTATTATAATGCCTAGTTAAGATCACTTTAGAGTTTTAGTCGAGTACGCCCAATAATAGACTAAAATACTAAAGTAGTTCGAACTAGGCCTAAGAATAAATAGAGAGTAAAAAAATAAACGAAAATTATGAAAGACACTAAGTAATTACTAAAATAAGTATTCAAAATCTTAACCTATTAAACTTTGTGAGAAAAGAAAGTATCACTGTTTCATTCTAAGAGTTGCGAATAAACTACAAAATAAAATATTTGGATAAAAGTTAAGATAAAGGTCAAATTCATTTCAATTTGGGTTAATTTACAACCACTTTTGAAAGTCAGGTAGTGTTATTAAAATTAAAGTTACGATGGTACCAAACAAAACACTTTTAAATCTATCGCATTTTTCCAGCAAAAAGATTCAAAAGAACTACGGTTAAATGTATTTATAATACTGTATTAAGGATAGAAAGATGAGACTAGTCACAGCCAAAGTCTTATTAAATAAAAACCAAACTTATTAAATAGTGTTAAAAAATCAACAAAAATTAAGAAAGACGCTTACATACTAAATTAGGTATACAAAAACTTAACATATTAAACTTTTTCAGAAAAAAAGTATCACAGTATTAGTATTAGTATTCATTCAAAGAGACGCGAACGAACTAAAAAATAAAAAAAATAAAAATGGAACCTACTAGAATTATGGTAGTTATTACAATAGAACTTTTGTCCCAGATAGTTGGACAATCAACCAATAGTATATATTACAATTCTACAGAGTATAAATTTGAAAATAAACAATTTTCATTTTTAAAAATCCTTCAATCGTTCCTAAAAGAACCCTACAGAAGGAAAAATATCATAATTTTTATTTTTTATATTTGTCTCCTAATTTATGCCCTATTTTTCATAAAATTTAATTCAAAAATAAAGGTACATTATTCACTCCTCTCTATTTTTGACACATAAATTAGCCTATGTTCAGTTCCAAGGTAAAATTTATCTCTATACCAAAATTCATCTATAAACGGCTTAGCCAACTGTGACAAAAAGACAGACAGAGATCCTTATTCTCGCGTTACTATGTACTATGGATATATTTTAGACGTCGGATAAATAATTCATTATTAATTTAATTACTCTACAATTTTCAAACCGGAAGTAGTGGTGTACTCACACAGCCTTATTTATAAACACTAATAAGGATTTAAACATTAGGGTAAAGTGAACTTTACACAGTAGTGATTATGTCTATTTTTCTTTGAAGAAAATTGGGGTTTAAAATCTCAATCATGTTCATGAATTTGGGGGTCAGAGACTAGGGTCGTAGGTCCATAATGATCGTTAGACATGTACGTTCAAACAAAATTACTAATATTTTTGTTATTTGTGCGTTTATGTTTATAGAAATATGTCACATTAAATGTAAGGAAGCTAAAACTGTTTGAATTTTCATTTAATTACTATAAAAGATGTTTAATAGATTTTAAAATTTTATAATCTTATTTATTTTGCAAATATCCAGTCAATATTTACCGGAATGTATCATAAAAATCAATATATTCAAACCTAGTCATCATCCCCATTTAACACAAAAACAAGACCGAGAGTATACTCCTGTCGCCAGCCGAAGTAATTTTCGTTTGCATCAAATTGAACAAAAATATCACATAAAACCGATGTGATTATGAGACACATCACAAACACTTATTCACAAAATTAATAAGTAATAGAAACATCAATCTATATACAGGATGTCCCGTATATTAATGGATAAAATGCAAATGGTAGATACACCACCTAATTATCTAAACTAATTAGATTAGTTTTGAAAAAATCCTTAGGGTGATCAAATTATATATTTTTTTCGGTTTCTTCAAACTTTTCTATTTTGAATCAGTTTTTTCAATGATGTAGCTGTTAAACATTACAGATTAAACTACCAATGTATTAAGATACTATTTTTATTAAATTGTTTTGTAGAAAAAGCTTTTAGTGCAATGATTATTTTTCTTTCATTAAAATAAAACAAATTAAAAAAAAGTCATGTATAAAAAAGTATGTAACTGAAGTGTACCATCATTTTAAAAATATGTATGTGTGTTCATCAATATTTATTGGTTTAAAACTTGCGTCTGCTTTTTGTAGTCACAAACTTGCTGGTAAAATGTATATGAAGTGCTGAATTTACAATATATAAAAAAAAAAAATTAAACTGTACACATTCCAACATTTGTATTAAAATTTGTATATATATACAAAATATATTACAATATTGAACTATTTGCATTATTTGCAATATTGAACTATTTGCATAATATGTATCTACCATTTGCGATTTATCCATTAATTAAAAGACACCCTACGATTGAACTTTACATTTACTTATACATTTATAATAATACATTTAGTAATAATTATACATTTAGTCCTAACCCACAGTATACGATGTGGCTATAATGTTAACCCTAAACAGAGTGCGCGTCCTCTGTATGCCATTCGGGTCAGAGAGACCAGCGGGACCATCGCTTAACCCGTACGGCGTGGCGAGGCCTGCGGGGGCCTAACCCACCTCCGCGTCAAACGCCAAATTGCGCTGAGATCAATACATAAGCGATGCGAGCATCGCGTCTATCCTCAGACTAATTACATAAGGACTAGTATCACACCCAAATTTACGACCAAATTATCTGTTGTTTTGAGTAAAACGAGCTTAGATTAGGTATTTATCTTATACTAAACTATAAGTTGTTGACCGTTTTTTAGACAATTCAACTACACAAAAAGGTATATTTACGGAGCTCTTTGACCGACATAGACAATTACAACTATAAAACATTGATTCTATAGAGACAGTTTTTATAATAGCATTAGATCATTGATCATATACTTTGACAGAAAAGTAACGTCTAGCGAGGCAGGTCATTATGTAATTAGTCTGAGCGTCTTACACTAATAATAAATGCGCTACTAAATATTACGATTATGACATACATGTCTAGTGTATTATACTATGTGTGATGTAGCATGGTGCGGGTGACAGTTGCCTTATGACTATCATAATGCGTACTATTATCGTGAGTCGCGTCAAACTTTCAAGAGTGAAACAAACTGTCACCCGCATGATGCTACTCTGTAGTCTGTATACCTCTGAAAAATTTTTTTAGAGGTGTACAGACTACAAATACCTAAATCTTATTCCGATTTTAATCTATACTTTAATATATCACCATTAATTATGACTAAAGTTGACGTTTCAAAAGTAATTAAAATAAATTAATTATGACCTTGACTCTAATTTACACAACATATAAAATATTAATTGAAACACGGCTAAAACTAACGTGATATAAGGTCGGAGTATGCTCAACTAGTTTCGAACCCATACGGGGCCCGTTGGATCGTTGGGATCGTGCCGCGTTGCATTAACCAGCTCATGACCAAGGGCCCCGTATGGGTTCGAAACTAGTTGGGCATACTCCGACCTTATATCACGTGAGTTTTAGCCGTGTTTCATAATCCATTAAATATGAATAACACTCACGATAGTTTAAAATCTAAAACATATAAAATTTTATTAAATACGTATACTAATACGAAAGCTGGTTGCTGCCTTAGCTTGTACCACAACTTTCACTGCACTGCACTTTATTAAGTCACTCATCACTGTCTTCACCTGAACTTTTCGGACTAGTAATCGTGTTTGGGCAACCAAAGAAATTGGTCAGTGTACGCTGTGTTGATGGAACATACGTAGTCATCCCAACTAAAGATCTTGTTCCTGCATCCATCTGCATACTGTTTATTTTCTCGGGGGATTTTATTACGAGCCTTGCTGTACTCGTTTCTCCCTTATAATCTTCTGTAGACCACTGTGAAGACATAGCTATTTCTCCCTTATAATCTTCTGTAGACCACTGTGAAGACATAGCTATTTCTCCCTTATAATCTTCTGTAGACCACTGTGGAGACATAGCTGTTTCTCCCTTGTAATCTTCTGTAGACCACTGTGGAGACATAGCTGTTTCTCCCTTATAATCTTCTGCAGATGACTGTGGAGACATAGCTGTTGGGTCTTGTTCCCCACTCACATTTCCTTCATACAATGATAAGATTTCATCCATGAGAGATTGGTTCATTGTATTTTTATTTACTTTAGGTATATCCAACGCAATCGCCGCGCGACCTTTTAAAGAAAACAAGTTACATTTAAAAAAAAACTGCTGCTTAGATCTGTCACAACAAGACCGCTGATCGCTTTTTTGCCTCTATTCATAATTATGGATGAAACCTTGCTTCACAATTACAATCCTAAAATGAAACAACAGTCCCATATCTGGAAGAGACTGTCATTGCCAACTCTTAAGAAACTTAAAGCAATACCATCCGCCGGCGAGATTATGGGCTCTCTTTTCTGGAATAGCCAAGGGGTACTAATGCTTATATACCTCAGTCACGGAGCCACTATTATGGGGTCTTTATATGCAGTTTAAATGCAAAAATGTGTCTTAAAATACGCGATACGACGTGGAAAACTAGCAAAAGTTGTATTGTTTCAGCATGATAACGCATCCGCGCACAAGACCAAAGTTGCGATGGCTGCCATTGAAGATATTGGCTTTGAATCGATGGAGCACCCACTGTAGTAACCGGATCTCGTTCCTAGTAATTTTTGTCTCTTTCCACGGTTAAGGTAGCACCTTATTTTTATAAAAAGGAATTTTATATTTTTCAAAAAAAATATGCTACGTTAAGTGTATACTCTACACTAAAAGATAACTATTTTGAAAAATAAAATAGCATTGAATAAAAGATAAATGCATCTTAGTCATTCTCACCACCTAATTAACACTGTTGTACATGCAATATAATAAAAAAAGTAACTCACTGAGCCTGACATTCCCACGTGCCTTCTGTACCTTCTGTTGTACTTCTTTTATCTTGAGATTAAATTGGTGTTGTCTAATCTTTTCCTCGGCAGCGTACTTGCGTTCTGCAGCAAACTCTTCCATTAACTGTTGGATGTCGTACTGTTCGGTCGAATATAAAGCCTTGTCTATTTGTGCTTCATTATTTTTTTCCTCTCTTTTAAACTGTAAAAAAGCATTAAAGTGAATATTTAAATAAATGGCAGTGAATGCAACGTTAATTTCAAACGTTTTTTTCATTTTTAAATCAATTTCTGACATTGCAAAACTATATGATACTCGTAAAAGTTAAATAATTATTGGGTATATTATTTGCAGCTCAATAAATATTTAGCTCAATAAATATTTAGCTCAATAAATATTTAGCTCAATAAATATTTAGCTAAATAATAGTAATAATACTAATTAATATTTTAGGTCTTTAGCTAAAATTCTAATACTGCCATTTTAGCATTCTATGCGATCGCATACAGTGACGTCATAAGTCACCCCCTGTTGACGCCGCTGAGGTCCCATAAGGAGCCTACGGCACTTACACAATCAGAAAAATAAATTGACGTCATAAAAAAAAAAAAAAATGAAAAAATCTTTATTCGTCAACTAAGTCTTACAAACAAGTAGCAAGGGCCCCTGTACTAGGTGGTAAACCCGTATTACTGGGTGCCCCGCTCATTCACCACACAGAACAACCGTAGTTAACAAATAACAGAATTATAAATTATAATATATTTAGTGTGTGTGTATGTGCGTGTGTGTGTGTTTGTGTGTGTGTGTGTGTGTGTGTGTGTGTGTGTGTGTGTGTGTGTGTGTGTGTGTGTGTGTGTGTGTGTGTGTGAGTGTGTGTGCGTGTGTGTATTATCAGTTTGTGTTTTATTTAAAATAATTGCGTCCGTATTTAAGAAAAGTTATCTTTAAGTAAAAGTTCAGTTTGTTCATAGTCTAGGGCCAGCAAGGTATCAGTTACCACCCGTTTCAATTTATTATGAGTCAAAGCAATAATTTTGTGACTTTTATTAAATTTGTTATAGAGAAATGAAGATTGGTAACCATATTGCTTTCTTATAAATTTAGTTCTGCTTCGTGTATATTGGCAAACTTTAGTAGTTCTACGTTTTGAAGTGTTGTGTGGTTGGAACGGCAGCTTTTGGTGAATTTTATTTATACAGTTAAATATATATGTCTGTCTAATTGTGAGTAATTTATAGCTGGAGTGTAGTGAAAAAGTGGGATATCGAAAAGGTTTAAAGAACATCACTTTTAACAATGATCTCTGAGCTCTTTCAAGGGCAATTAAATGGGTTTTGGCTGCACCTCCCCATACGGTTATGCAGTAACTAATCACAGAATGTGCCAGAGCCTTGTATGTATTTATGAGAATTTTTTTATTAGCAACGTGTCTGAGTTTTTTGAAGATCCATATAAGTTTTCTCGTCCTATCCGTAATGCATTCTATATGTCGTCTCCAGCTCAGATGCTGATCGATAATTACTCCTAGATATCTAATACTATCAACTCTAGCAATATTGTTGCATGTGCAAATATTTGAAACGGAATGGTCGCAAGTATGTGCTTTCAGACTAAAGTTGATGTTAGGTTGTGTCACTTTATAAATGGAAAACGTTAGAAATTTGGTTTTATTTATATTGAGAGTTAATAGATTTGAATTCAACCAGCTGGAGACGTGTCGAATACCTGACTCAGCGACTTCTTTTAGCCTATCCCATGTACCTGCATGGAAGATGAGTGCAGTGTCATCGGCATAGGTATATATTTTACAATTTTGGATTTGATAATTACAGAGATCATTTACGTAGATCAGGAACAAGGTAGGTCTTAGGACACTACCTTGTGGTACGCCGTAGGAGATGTTTGTTGGATTGCTGATATATTTACGGAGTTTAAGTTGGTTTTCACGGTTAGACAGGTAGTCAGTGAGTAAAGCATGGGGCAGGCCTCGCACACCAATATTGTGTAGCTTTTTTAGAAGGATTGGTACAGAGACGGTTTCAAAAGCTTTGGCTAGGTCCAGAAAGACTCCAGCGCATTTGTTACCGGCATCCAGGTGATTACTAATTTCCTCAGTTAAGGCTATCACTGCATCTTCTGTGGAGACGCCGTTTCTAAACCCGTACTGGTTTTTAGCTAACAGGTCAAATTGCATCAGGTATGTATTAAGACGATTATTTATAAGCTTTTCCAGGATTTTTGATAGAACCGGGAGAACTGAGATCGGTCTGTAATTGTCAACGTCGTCTCTGCACCCACCTTTATATATCGGTGTAACAATGGCTCTTTTAAATATAGATGGGAATCGGCCATGTTCAAAGCATAGATTGTAGACATGACTCATTATTGGCATAAGAATATTTCTAGCTTTTTTGATGAACGACGTAGAGATGTTGTCCCACCCTGGGGCAGAGCTATATGAAAGGTCGAGTATAATAGAGTTTATTTCTGATGGGTCAGTGTTAAGGAGTGCAAAAGAGTTAGATGGGGTTGATATTGTGTCCACTTTGCTATCAATATCAGTGGGCGAGCCTGTTAATTTTTCCGCCATGTCTTTGCCACGATTAGAAAAGTAACAATTAATAAAATTTGCAGATTCTAAGGGGGAGTTCTTCAGGGTAGTAAGTTTGGTTGTGTCGTCAGGTTTGTCTTTATTAGTGTAACAAATTGATTTTAATGTTTTCCACAAGGATTTTGAATTTTTTGCACGGTCTAATCTATTCCTATCGTAATTATTTTTAAGTTTCCTAATGAGTTTATGACAGTAATTTCTGTAGCGAGTGTAAGTAATTTTTAAGAGGTCGTTATTTGGATTTATTTTTACTTTAGTGTGTAGTTTGTCCCTATGTCTTATACACCGTAGAATTCCTGGTGTTATCCAGGGCTGGATGCGACATTTCCTGTTGGGTATCGTAGTTATTGATCGATTATTATGCAATGCCGTAGAAATTGTATCAACCAGGCACTCGGCAGCTTGAATTGGGTCTTGACTTTCTAGTATCACTGTAATTTTAGACTTTATTTCATTTGAAGCACCATCAAAATCTACTGAGGCTCTGGTTTTCACAACATTATGGTACAGTGGCTTATACATAAGGTTTATGATAACGGTGGAGTGATCGGTTGGTGCGTTAGACAGAACAAGAGACTTCGCGGGTAATGACGTTTTGAGCATCATGTGGTCGTAACACATTTTATCACGCGTAGGTAGTCTATGACCCGGGAGAAGACCATGATATGCAAGCGTGGTTAGGTAGTTATTGCAATTAGGGTCGGTTGAGTTCAGTTTTATGTCTATATTAATATCACCCGTTATAATAATATTTTCATATTGTTTATAATTTTGAAGTTGTAATTCTAAAGAAGATATAAAGTCGTCAGTATTTCTAATTGAAGGGCTACGATATATACCAATAACTACAGTGTCTTTAAGTGTAAGTACAAGGCAAGAGGCATTGCTAATATTTTTTTTTTTTTTTTTTTTTTTTCGTATCTGCCGGTCAGTACGGAACCGCAGAGCATTTCTTCGTACTGACTTTCTATTTTTCATTTCTCTTTCTCTTTCTTTTCGGCCCGTTCTCTTTCCTCTCTCCTTATCATGATAGCTCTCAGCATCTGCGAGTACTTCCTCCATTCCTCCTCGTCTGCTAGCATGCGTGCAATGAGGTTTTGCGCTTCCACCTTTCCCATTGGCCCCTGGGCCCCTGGTCTTAGATCAGCGCAGCCCGTACACTCGAAGATCGCATGTCTCGGGGTGTCTTCCTCGCCGCAAAAATAGCAGTTTTCACTGGGTGCCTTGCCAATAGCATAGAGGTAAGTATTAAAGACCCCGTGTCCACTTAGCGCCTGAGTTAGCCACCGGTCTACTTCCCCATGCTTTCGTTTGTGCCATCTTTTCAGGTCGGGGATAAGCTCACGTGTCCATGTCCCTTTTCCTGTTCCCGTCCACTCGCTTTCCCATTCAGTGAGTATGTCCTCGCGTACTGCTATTGGTGTACTCTCCTTCTTTTCAAATAAAGTTGCTCGCTCTTTCACAAGCTTGGCTACAGGGATAAGCCCCGCTATAACCAGCACAGCTTCCGTTGAAATTGTACGGTAAGCACCGCTTATCCCTATTGCAAGTCTTCGTTGTACTGACTCCAGCTTTTTGCGATATAGCTCCACCTTCATAGCTCCGGAAAACAGGGGGGCGCCATAGAGAATTGCGGATTGTGCTACTGACGCCAACACCCTCCGCTTACCGGCTCTAGGGCCTCCTTTTGTTTTGGCATAAGCCTGCAAAGAGCTTCCGCTTGCCTCTGAGCTTTTTGAGATACTTCCTCAATATGTTTTTTAAAGTTCAAGCATTTATCGAGCCATATTCCCAAATATTTCACGTGTTCCTTAGGGATCACTGTAGCACCTTGGATTCGAAATGTTATGGGACTTAGTTTACGCCTTCCACTAAACACTACCGCTTCGGTTTTTTCAGGTGCTAGGGCCAGTTGCTTTCCTTGCATCCAGACTTTTATGCGTTCGAGCGCTCTATTTGCCCGAGACATCAGAATTGCTTCAGTTTTGGCCACCACTACCACAGCCAAGTCGTCGGCAAACCCTATCACGTGGATACCTACTTCTTGGTTGAGCTTGAATACTTCATCATATAAAATATTCCAGAGTGTTGGACCAAGAATTGATCCCTGTGGAACTCCGCTGCTTATTTTGATTGTATCCCTTTCTCCCTTGTTGCCTCTAATTTCTATGGCTCTGTTCTCTAGATAACTACTTAAAAGATTTTGGATGTAGCCAGGGAGACCTCTTTTTCTGATTTGTATGAGGATTTCTCTCCATGAGGCAGAGTTAAAGGCATTCCTGACATCGAGACATATAAGGGCACATAGTTCTCTGGTTTTCTGTGTACCCTGCCTTGCTCTCGTAGCCGTTTCTACTACCTTCTTTACCGCCATTAATGTGGATCGACCTCGTCTGAATCCGAATTGGTGTTCTGAAAGATCCCCGTGATCTGGCAGCAGCTTTTCTATTCTGTTTAATAAGAGTCTCTCCATTAGCTTCCCGTAGCAATCAAGTAAGCACACAGGTCTATATCCCGTCGGATCATCTGCAGGCTTATTGGCTTTTTTAAGTAATACTAAACTAGCTGTCTTCCAGGATGCGGGAAAATTTCCTGACTTAAAAGCCGCATTTATGATTTTCCTTAGGTTTTCCGGAATAGCTTGCGCAGCTATTTTGACCACTTCTGGACACAAAAGATCGGGACCTGGTGCTTTTTTCAATTTGAGGCCTCTTGCAGCAATTATTATCTCCTCTTGTGTTACGTCTGGAACATGGAGTCCGTCTGCAATGACTCTACCGAAGTCTTTGTGCGACGGAAACAATACCTCCACTACGGATTTGATGAGATCCATGTCTAGACACGGTGGGCGTTGGCGCAGTTTCTTAGTAACGATTTTATATCCAAGGCCCCATGTGTCTTTGTCAACCTCCTCGCAAAGCTTTCTCTATTGTTCTTGCTTTGCCCTTATTATTTCTAACTGTAGGGCTACTTTTGCGCTTTTGTACTCTTCTTTAAGTTGCTGTAGTTCTTTTTCTCTATTTCTAACATCTTCCAGATTTCTCATACCCTTCATCCGCCTTCTACGAGTGTATTTTCTGCGACATACTGTGCAGTGTTTTCTTTTTTCCCCTATAGTCTTATTCCACCAGTAAACTGGTATTTTCTGTCGATGACTTTTCTTTGGCATCGCTTTATCGCAGGCCTTTTGTGTTAGCTGCACTAATTCTTCTGGTGTATGTACTTCCTTTTCTTTCAAGACCTGCTCCAATATCTTTTGGTCTAATTTATCCAGTCTCCATCCAATACGCGACTGCATTAGTGGTTTATATTCGTTTTGGAAAACTTTAAACTTAATGTATCTGTGACCACTCAGGCTATCTTCATCCAAAACTTGCCATTCTGACACTCTCTGTACTAGACTAGAGTTTACAAAAGTAATATCTGGAGTGGAGTTTCTTGGACCTCTTTGGAATGTTGGTTTGAACCCTTCGTTTACGATTACCATGTCCTTACTTGCCAGCATTTCTGTAATTTGGCGACCTCTAGCATTTTCAGCCTTAAGTGACCAGATTTTTGACGACGCGTTGAAATCACCGGCGACTAGGACGTCGCCGCGCTGTAAGTTTATATTCTCAAAAAGCTCATCAATATCTTTGTCGAATTCCTCCAAGCTATAATTTGGTGAAAAATAGCAGCTATATATTGTCAGTCCCGCCATGGATATTCCTATGAAGCCGTTTCCTCTACTCACCACTTTAAATTGAATTTGTTTGTTGTAAACAATAACAGTTACATCACCTCTCCAGTCTGTGATCCATTCTTTTACCTCAGCTATCTTTTTGTTAGGTTCTGCTACTATGGCTAAATCAATGTCGTGATCTTTTACGGTAACTTCGAGCAGGTCATGGGCAGCTCGCGTTCTATCTAGGTTAATTTGTAGCACTTTAAGAGGCGAGTCTGTCGCTCCATGCCCTGCTCTTACGCCCCGTTTTTTGGTTTGTTCGGTATTCCAATTATTTTTTTTTCCCAGGAAGGACAGTTCTTTGAGCCCATGCTATGGTTTGTATTACTCTGACCTCTATCACTGCAAATAGCGCAAACAGCTTCCTTTCTGCATTCTTTAGCTTTATGGCCTTCTGTACCGCAATTATAGCACTTCTTGCTCCGATCTTGCCCTTGGCATTCCGTCGAGATATGGCCATATTCTAGGCACCTAAAACACTTTTTCCTTTCTTCTACTATGTGTACTGGGACTCTCATCCATCCTATCTTAATCTTACCGTCGCCTACTATTTTGAGTGCATCCTCCTTTGGTAGCTTTATTATAGCTGTTTTGACCCTATAGCTATTTTCCCAGAAACTCTTAATGCGGAACTCTGTTACTATTTGCTTAAGTGTTTCCTCTAGCTCTTGCCTTTCGACTGTGACATCCATCCCCTTAACTATGATGTCTTGGGATTCTCGTAGTGCTCTCAGATTTAACGTAGGATATAAACCCTCCATTTTTTCTTTTACTTTTAAGGCGCCATTCTGATCTTTATCGATTTCAAGGAGAATGTCCCCCTTTCTAGTTTTTCTTATTTTAGAAAAAAGAATTTCCTCACTTGCAAATCCTGTTCTCACTTCTTTTAGTACGCTGGCATAATCTCTATCTTTTACCTCTACCAGTAGTGCTTCAGGTTTTGTCTTTGATGTTTTACTTCCTAACTGTGTAGGCGTTTTTTTCACTTCTCTGTTTCTTCTACCTTTCTTTTTTCTCTCTGCCTGGGTACTTTCTTGCATTTTGTCCTCTGCTTGTAGGTTTTTCCCATCGAGCCTTCCTTTTATTTCAATCGGTTTCTTTGTTTCCTTGCGTTTCTCTAACTTCCCTTTTCTTTTAACTACCTTCCAATCTGTTTCTGTACCTAAATCATCGTCCCATTCTAATTCCTCCGTTTCACCTCCGGTCGACGTATTTGTACCTTTTTCTTCCAGTGTTACTACTTTTTTGGCCCTCTTCGGTGTCCTCTCTACATCTTCATGGCTCTCTGCTTTCATTCTTCTAACATCCATTACTCTTCCACATAATTTTTGCAGTTCACGAAGTTTAATCTTTATTTCGTTGGCCGTATTTTTATAAGGCCCTTGTCTCTCCACAAGTGAGTTGACTACAACAATATTGTCAAAAAGCCCTTTGAGTAAACGATCTTCTTTTTCTACAAGGGTCTCTGCCTCGTTGTTGGTTGGTGACTTTTTTCGTTTCCACTCTCCTCGACTTTGTGGCGTGTTCGCCATTGGTGAAAAGAAAGTGAGGGGGCTTGCGTAGGACGTCCGTCGGCATTGTGCCCCTTCATCACCTGTAGATAGTCCATCATCAGTTTCCGTTCGTTCTGTTTCTGTCCTAGTTCGTGCTTGAGTCGTCGGTTTAGGTGGCGTGCGTTGTAGCAGGCCAGACCTGGCAAATGGCTTGTTACATTTTGGCAAAACGTTGCCCCCCCCAGAATACGAGGGGCAGCCCCTATCATCAGCCGGAGCCTCCAGGGGACGGGATTCTCCGACGCGAGAATGCTCAGCGCCGGTACCCGCCTGGGGTAAGTGTTTTTTTTGTTGTGCTTCCATGTTTTAGATCTCCTCCTACACATCTTCCGAAGAAAACAGCCGCCCAATGTGGGACAGACGCTGACCAGACAGCCGCTCGCTCCGAGTACAGACGCTGCCTGGATTTTAGGTTTTCACCTGTAACCCTAGGCAGGGGACCGCGATATTCCCCGCAGTACTGGGACCCCCTCTGAACTTTGCCATCACGTGAGCCGGCCTACTGACTCCCGTGATGCCCACCCCCGCGACGTGGACGCGCCAGAGGAGATTTGTCCAAGTGAAAAACACAGAGAAGATGTCTCTGTCCTTCCTTGGACTGGGCTAACGATCTTGTATGATCCCAAGACCGAGGGCAAGTTGCTAATATTGTCAAATTGCTAATATTAGGTTCAGATATTGCGTAGTTGAGAGTCTTGCTAACGTAAAATATAACTCCGTCACATTGGTTTATACATTTCTTTGTATAATATGTATTGTAGTTATCACTAAGTACAGGAATAGGTTTATTTTCTGAGAGATGGCACTCGGTCATAACTAATACATCGCAATCAAAATTAAGTGAGTGCAACGTTACTTGAAAGCTGTCTAAGTTTTTATAAATGCTCCTTATATTTTGAGTTAAAATAGTTAAGTTATTTGAGGGTACGATGTGAGCAAGACTGTCCTCAGGTTTACACATCAGGGCCTGGGCAAAATGGGTGTTGTCTATATCTGCACTGGTTTGCAATATGTTATCCATTGTTAAAAGTATTAGATAAAATGTTTACAAACACACATGTCTCATAAAAAATTACTATCATAATATTAGATCTACTTGTTATTGACTCATTACACTTTAGAAAATAGTAAAATTTCTTATAAATAATATGAATTTTATGTACTTGATTTTGGGTTAGTAAATATAAGTTAGCAATAGATAATGTGCTTGCGTCTATTTGTTGACATAAAAACAGGACGGCATAGCTAGTGATAGTTCTCTGTAATGTGTAAGTTTGAGTTGCAATACTCGTAGTGTATGTACAGAAAAAATGTAGGTAATTTGTATTTAATGTGTATAATCGTAGTATGTGTAAGAGATTGTATAAAACATGAAGGTAGACATAAAAAGTTGTAATAAAAGATACAAGAAAACAAAATTTTACAATTAAAGTTTCATAGTTGGGTAATATATAAAAATATTAGTCCAGGAGTACGGCATAACTACTAGGATAGGATCTAGTCACTTTGTAGGTTCATATAGGCTCTTTATTTGTGATTCACTTATAATTTTTATAATCGGGGAGTTTATGTCCTTACGAACCAAAACGTCACCGAGAGAGGTCCAACAGAATTTGTAGTTCTGCGATCTAGTCAGCTCTCTTGCTAAGTAATACAGTCTGTTACCTTTCTGTGTTAGGTGGTCCGATAAAAATATGGGAATATTATTGCACTTCAATCCCAGATGTTGCGTGTTAAGCTTATTATTTTTATTTTTGTAGTTGTATGTTTTAGCCGCAACTTTTAGGTTTGTTTTCTGTAGGTAGGTAGATAATTCAACTACAATGGGCTTATCACCTTTGTTAGATGTTCTGTATATATCTTTTACGTCGGAGGATTGTAGCTCAACGTTTATGGAGGTGGCTAATGTCGTAACCATATTTAAAAGAGACGTTTTGGATTCATTTTCCAGTTTCGGAACATTTTTAATTTCAAAGGAACATTTTTTTTGTGACTTTTGGAGATCCTCAATTTTGTTCTCCAAAATAATGATATATTCTCTGTCCTTTTGTTTTTCGCGCTCCAATTCTGTCACTTTATTTTTCATGTCTTCGTACTGCGAGTTTAAAAAAGACAAAGAATCTTCAATACTTCTCAGAGAAGAGGTAATTTGTGACCTTTCCTTGTTCTGTTGAATCATCCACGAAGATAACATATCTTTTATTTCGGTTCTAAAGTCCGAAAAATCAGACAGTAATTCATCCGAACGTTTGCGTTTAGTTCGCGTGCTAATAAAACTTGCTGTTTCAATTGGTGATGCAAATTCCTCACTAGTGTCGATATTACGCAAATTGGACTCAGAGTTTGACTTTTCAGGTGTCCGCCGATACATTTTACTCAATACCAGGTACCAGGGCAGCAGAGGCGCGCAGTAGGTATTACAAACGCCACCGGTCGGTGTGAATGGACGTGGGGCGGGGCTAACGTGTAGCCGTGCAGCGGTCGACGTAAGCGCAGGCCTTCTAAGCAGTTATGCGCTCCTATTATTTCACTCAAATTATTCACGATCACACTTTTGTATTTTTAAATTTTAATTATTAAATTTGAAATTAATTTTATACACACACTATTTATACGTCTACGCTCGACAGCGGTCCGAGGGGAAGAGGAAGTCATAAGTGCCAAGTGACATGTTTTTATGAGCTGCCTGAGTCTTAACAATGCGTACGGTGATTTTGCGAACGGATCAATAGGGAATGTATTAGTATGTTGTATTTATTGCGCATAAAAATAATAATAACTGAAATTCATAAATTGCACTCGGTATATTGAAATACAGTGTAAACTCTATATATCGACACTAACGGGACTGTACATTTTATAGTGTTATATAGAGTGGTCGTTATATAGAAAGGAGAAAAATGTATGAGTAAAACTTTTTCGTCAATACACAGTGATTTTCTTTTACTACATAGCCATTAACAGCCAGTTTACTACAGTACACGTGCAATCCCAATTTGTAAACGGAAAAAACGGATTTCTTATAATGATTCATTTTTTTGCATCATGCCGACAGACGAGTTTATTACGGGCTAAGATAATAAAGTGACGAAAGAACGTATAGAGCTGCGCGGTTTGCACTAATTTTCGCAACAAAAATGTACTTTTTATTACGTAATTGCCGTTATAGAGTAACGCTATATAGAGTGTATCGTTGTATGGCAAGCAAGCTAAACCAGTCAAAGCCATGTGTTGTCGACGCTATAACGAGTTTGACGTTAAATCGAGTGTCGTTACATAGGGTTTTAACTGTATATTGTTGTGAGTATGAATAAGTATATGCTTTAAATACAAAATTATTAAGGAAGCGTTGTATTGGCCTTCGCAAATCCCTCTCCCCACGTACCCTGCACTGTGACGGTACCGAAGACAACACTGCAAGTACTTACTTTATCTTTCAACATCTTTCTCGTTCTGCCCGGGAACAGTGCGGTCATCGAAGTAAAGTCGGTCCCCACCGCGGCGAGCGCGCGGTAGAAACGGACGACCTCATCCTGGCGCCACACTGAACGACGTGCTCTAACTTTAACTTTTTCTTGTCCTCTAATAGCTCTTCTATTATTATTAATCCGAATGGACTGCGCTTGGTTTATCACCTGCAAGGAGATATTGGTAGAGCTTATCAAGCGAATTATTACCGCGATTCTTATCTCTGTTGCCAAGCAGAGTTGCAGTGTTTTGGTCTGAAGGGCGTGGTAGCCAGTGTAGCCAGGTAGTAGGCACTCGAGGCTTAATAACTACTCATCCGATGTCAGACTAATTACACACGGGAGAGACGAATATCATAGCAATGCAAGGATTCTACCATGCGGTTGCCGGGTCAATCGCGTGGCAGAGAGAAAAACTCCAAGCAAAGTCTAGGACTTGTGACCAGTGGATGTAGGGTCAAGGAATTCCTTGAAAATCGATTAACACTCCTCCTCCTCCGCTCGTGTTGTTTTCCCTGCCTAGCCAAATTTGGTAAGATCCTATTAGAGCAGCTTTGGATACCCGTTCTAATATAGAACTTGCTGTAGTTCTAGAGAGCCAGTCTTTAAGCAAGTTATAGAGATTTGGCTGGTAATCATCTCGTATCTACTTTTACGGCGTACAGATTAACCACATGGTTAGTCTGTATACCTAGCTGTAACTAAATAAAAATGTCTATGTTGCCATTTTTAGTTTAAAATAATTCAAAAATATTCGAATTTGCGCGCACAATTCATTTCTCGAAATTCCCGACAAAAATTGGATAGGAATGTATTAGCTGTTATAAACAACTACTGTAGGCATATAATATTGCGCAAATGGGGACCCTATGTCCCTATTAATAAGGTTCTCCGTAAAAAGAAGATGATAGCTTACCAAACTCTCTTGATCAAGGACCACTTCTCCATCAACATCCAACTTTATTTGAGGAACAGCAGTATTCTCTGGTGATGTTAGTTCTCCAAAAAGTGTTTCTTCATTTTCTTCTTTCAACTGAGTTATCTCTTCGGCCGTATCTTCATTCATTCTAAACGAAAACCATTTTTGATTAGTTTATTTTTATTGTAATTAAGTTAAACCTTGTATAAGAATATGGATTTAAAAAATATTTATTTAACACTAGTACTTTAACACCGCGACTTCATCCGCCCTTAGACCTCTTTAATCCAGCCCTTACAGTAGTATCGCTGTAAAAATGGAGTAACTTCTACGGTTTTCCCAACATTTCCCTTCACTGCTGTGCTCCTATTGATCGTAGCGTGATGAAAAGTATACTATAACCTGCCTAGGAGTATGAAGAATAATTGTACCAAGTTTCGTTAAAATCCGTCGAGTACTTTGTTTCTATAATGAACATACAGATAGACAAAAATTTTACTAATTGTATTTTTGGCATCAGTATCGATCACTAATCACCCCCTGATTTTGGAAATATATTTCATTCATGTACAGAACTGACCTGTCTACAGATTTATTATACTAGTAAGCATAGATTAGGGTTAATAATTTATTGTAAATACGCATTACGATATAGTTAATTATAATCTATATATATTATGTAAAACTAAATCCTTTTATCCCTTGCAACACCAAAACTTGAGAACGACATTAGGTCAAAACTACGTCACTACGAGAGGTAATGGACATTTTTGGGTAGATATTTAAAGCAAGTTGTAAGATTGTCTTGTACCTCAAACTTAAAAAATATTTTGAAAAAAAAAATATTCCAACAATTCGCTGTCATTTCAATCGTTGACCCGCTTGTGGTTTAATCATGACTTTGCCGTCTTATCATTCGTCGAATCGCCTGTGATTTAATCAAGAATTTGCCGTATTTTCAATTCTTGATTAAAAGCCACATATGACACATACATGGAGCTTCTTTCTCTGGAAAATGTTGCTTCTAATCGCCAAATTTTCCTACAACACCTCTGTTCATAGTCTACCGACCGATTGCATGAAAACATCATCATCTCCTTACCGTTCTTTCTTCCTTATCTTTTCCGTTCATCTCTATTACTCGTCAACTCGTCATCCACTCCTTTTACACACATGTCCTCTTTCACACAATCCAACCATCTCTTCTTTGGCCTTCCTCTCCTCTTATGTCCTTCCACTTGCACATTCAACATTTTTCTAGTAATATGACTTTCCTCTCTACGCATTACACGTTCATACCAAGCTAACCTTCTACTCCTCAATTTTTCTGTCACTGGCGCCACCTTCAGACTTCCTCTTATATACTCATTCCTTATTTTATCTATTCTTGTCACACCACGCATCCATCTCAACATACGCATTTCGTTCACATGCATTCGTTTACTATCCGTCCACCGCCCACCGATTGCATGAGAACAACAGAACAAAAAAAAATATCCCAACTAGATTGTTTTTTACTCTTTTATTACTAAATTTAATTCTATACAAATTTCAGATTTCGTAAAGAATAGAAATTCCTACTGCCCCCAGCCAGGTCTCCAGTTCTCAGTTAGGGTAGGATGGGAGAGTGGACGCCAAGGCGAAAGCGAAATGTATCTAGTGCGTGTCTTGCGGCCTTAAGTGAAATTTGTCTTTTAACCAAAAATTCACAACCCAAACCTGGACTTGAACTCCCTGGACTTGAACTCCCCTGAACCCAGGACCAGTAGATGTGAAGCCTAGCCATTGGACCAACAATGCAGTTCTAAATTCTATTGGATGTATCCTTAACAAAGTAACATCAAAAAAGATTACACCACCTTTCACGTTTCACCACCTTTTGATAAATGTCACGTAAAATAGAACCACAAGTGTTATCCCTTAAACTAAAAAAAAATATGATACTTACTCCAAGGGATTTGTGGTGGGGTTACAGAAGATGGCGTCAAACAGGGTGAACTTGTCTTCCTTGTCCTTCTCTTTTTTGCAAGCAAGCGGAATCTCTTGCTGATCAAATCTGTTAAACATTTCAGTCTCTTTCAAAAATATCTATACTAAATGCAGTACTCTATACATCTGAATAATTAAATCATTTATATAATTAAATGAAAATGCTATATTATGTCTACTCACAATAGCCAACATAATAGCTCTGCACATTTTCCACAAAGCGTGGAGAAAGTGAAAGAAGAAGATTTGAATATATGAAGAAAAGTTATAGTACGAGAGCCCACGGCCAAAATTTTTGTCTCATAGCAATACGGCCAAAACCGCATCAAATCGATAGATACGATTATCCTGAACTCGAAAATACCAATATCAGACATTTTCCGCGTAGCGTTTGATTTGACTGAATTTTCGAAATTGTCAAAGAATTTTACCGAACTGCATCATAGCAATATCTCTGATTTGCAGACTGTAGTTGAATAATACTTCTGAGATACCGGAAACATATTTTTCAGACGTTAGTGGTGCAGCGCAAACCCGTAAAATCACTTAAAAAATTAAAAATGAGACAAAAAAATGTCTCATAGCAATACGTCTGAAAATCTTTTTTATTAGTAAATTTTGGTTATTTGATGCGAACAAAACAATTTTCAGACGGAAATGTGAACGCATTAAATTTTGAGACCGTTTTGAAAATGTTAACAAATTTTACTGATCGGTATCATAGCAATATGTCTGAAAATTGTTGGACATGATAAAATAAGTTGTCCACATGTGCAAAAAATTTATATCAGACAAATTAAGTGTAGCACCTTCTCTATCAGACAACTTTTAGCTACACTTAAAGTGTCTGAAAACAGGTTTTTGGTAATCATGGCAGCAATCCGAAAAGTTGAAAAAAAAAATTATCCGTATTACTATGATACAGGTCGGCTAAATTTGTTGACATTTTCAAAAATGCGCTCAGGCTATATGCTACGCGCAAAGTGTCTGAAAACAAACTTTTTCGTAATACAATTATAAAATCTATGTACATTTTCACTATCAGACGTATTGCTATAATACCGACTGTCTTTTTTTTTGACACAGCAGAAATGGCCTCCCACGCAGTTGCTACACTTTCGACCGTTACTACACACCTAGTCGGGTTCAGAATCATACAATCTAACGATTTTATAGGGTTTTTGCCGTATTGCTATGAGACATGGTTTTGGTCGTGGGCTCTCGTACTATTATTTTAGAAACTGTTAGAGACAAACGGAAAATTTAGAAGTATGCCTTGTTATACAAGGTATACTTCTAAATTATACAAGGTATGTTGTGCATTGTTTTGTTATTGTCTAAATCTTGTAAAACATAGTTATCGTCAAACACCCAGTGTTGGCTACACTGGGTGTTTGACGATAACTATGTTAGCTACCTGAATGCAGGTCCAACGTCACCCAGGAGATGTTGACTCTACAACGTGCAATTGCACGTTGTAGAGTCAACATCTCCTGAGGATGCTCCGGTTTCGGGGTGAAACGTACGTAGAGAGTATTTTGTCGGACCTGGGTGACGTTGTCGCATGGGTTCGCCGAATTTTCGCGGATGATAGCAAAATAAATAAATCATTATATAATCATGATGAACTTCCGCAAAGTAACGCCTGCTTCTATCCAATATTCAGAATGAACATAATCTTATTTTTTTTTTAGTGAAAAACTGAAATGCGAAACTAGTAAACAAAACTGGCTTGACGTAATGTCACAGATAACATATATAATCCCCATCATGGTGGACAGCTTTTTCGCACGTTTATTCAAAATTTCAATTTAAATCTTAAAATTTGAGAGTAATTAAGTCTCTAAAAAATTAATAATTATATTTGTTATGATCTAGTAAAACGATAAACTAAGACCATTTTTAAAATAGTGTCAAATAGCCTATTTTAGGTGAGTGAAACTGCAGGTTACAGTTAAGTTTTATTAAATAGGGCATACTTGTGAATTAGCAGTTAGTCTCTAACTGGTTATGAAGCGGCAGCCATAGGTGTGATCGCCTAGCTTGATCAAAAGAATCATTTCTAACTCTGCTTACATAGTAAAACAATGGAGTTTTCAAAACTTGTACGTTAACACTTTTTTTAACATATATCCAGAGTTAAAAGAAAAAAACATAAGTTCAACCCGTACTTTATGGAAAATATATTACCTGTTGGGTGCAATTGCTGATGCCATGACGTGTGTCTTTTGTTCCTTCAAACTAGAAAAAGTTTCAACATCCAAGTCGCTGTTGATGTCCTATAAATTTAAATAACATATAGTACACACTGACTTTGAATATAAAATTATAAGTACTTTCATTTTTAATATGTTTGTTGATAAATATTTCCCATTGAGTTTGGCTCTAGTATAGACAGAACTGTAGAAGTCTTCAGATTATCTTTAACAGCAGCGATGTTAATGTAGTCTTAGGTTGCATGTAAGAGATCGCTTTTTAGCGATAAGGCCGCCTATTGTGCATATTTTTTTTCATTATTGTGTACAATAAAGTGTATTTTCATTTCATTTCATTTCTTAAAAATTGATTTGTTTACTGTGTGCCAGAATCAAACTATTTTGTTAATTTTTAATAATTTAACTCCTAAGTTGACAGGAATTTAAAAAAGTTTGTGTTTTGGTGTTCTGTGAATATCTTACTTCAATAGGGTAGTTGACTCATATCAAATTTAATATAAATAATTAATTTCGTGTAGTACATGAAATAAGGGTGCGAAATATATTGCTATCAATTAACAAAAGTTAAGGATTTAAGGGATGAACAATTTAAGACCATTAAAAAAAAAGTGTCATCTAGCCTATTATATTTATACTAGCGGACCCGGTCAAGCTTTATTTTGACTGATGTGCACCTATTACTTATCCCTACCCTACTCCAACCCGAAACAAAGCCTAAATATTTAGCTTGGATCAGAGAGCCCATTCTTGAGTTATAAAATTACAAGGAAAAATGGCATAGATTCTTATGTATATTGATATATTGATTGTTCAGTGATAATACCTGATCATTATCTCTTTTACATGGTTTAAAGATTGGTACTTCAGGATAGGCTTTGTTTGGTGATGAAGGCAATGAACCAAACCAGACATCAGCACTTTCTGTTATGTTTTCCGTTTTAATTTCTTCGATAGGCAGCTGATCCATAACATTATGTCGTAGAGGTGCAATCTCCAAATCTACTTCGTCGTCGGTAGAGGATATGCAGTAATCTAAGATATTGAGAAGATTATTAAAATTAGAAACAAGGTTTTACTGTGTACTTGTATATATACATTGTATTTTTATATGAAGGCTGTATGTTTGTCAGCCCATGCTCCTACCATAGGTATGTGTGTAGAACAGCCAGTTTGAACTGTGATGGCTTCGGAATGTAGCAGGTTTCAAAGGTCCAGATCCTCAATAGTATGAGCATAAAATGTAATTATTTGATATTTTTTACAGTATAACATGAGAAACCATGTAATTTGACTACAAATAAATATCAAATTAACTTTTTAAAAGCAGGCTCAATACAAACTTCCACAAGCAAGCCTTATTCAATCTCAGGTACTGCAAATTATTGGACTAATGGATGCATGTGAAAAACATTATAAAATCTCAAATTATGAATTTGTAGAGCTCTCTGTGCCATAGGCGACAAACATTCCAAAATACTACATTGTAAGTGATTAAATATATCAAATGAACTAACTAAAACTGCTTAAATACCTTGGCCTCACTAGAAGTGCAGGAAGTTCTATATAAGTAAGTATCCAAAGCTTCTCAAGTAGGATCTTACCAAGTTCGGCTGGGCAAGGCAAAGGCAAGAACAGCACAAGCAGATGGAAGAGGACCCAAGTAAAATACAAATAATATTACAGTCTTTAGCCAGTATAAGTAAAGAAGTAGGCTCTCTGCAGAAACAAACTAATGATTAACTCAGATGAGGTTGATTAAGGACTGGACAGATATAAGTTTGAGTATGTACAAGAGAATATGTATTTGGGTCAGATAATTACAGAAGAATCACACAAGAGAATCCCTAATCATCGGACAAAATAAAGTAAAGGAAAAGGCCAGTAAAGGAAAAACTAAATGCCAAGAATAAGGTAGGAACCTATATACTATCCTCCTATGAATCACATGAGAACTGTGATAGCCCAGTGGATATGACCTCTACCTCAGATTCCAAAGGGTCCAGGGTCCGGGGCATGCACCTTCAACTTTTCAGTTGTGTTTTATATTTTAAGAAATACCTGTAATAGGAAACCTGCATACCTAAGAATTTTTTTAATTCTCTGCATGTGTGAAGTCTGCCAATCCGCATTGGTCCAGCATGGTTGACTATTGGCTTAATCCCACTCATACTGAAAGGAGACTCAAGCTCAGCAGTGAGCCAAATATGGGTTGATAATGATGAATGACGATAATCCTTCTATGTATCACATATGGAAGTGAGACTTGGTGCCTTACATAAAACCTTAGAGAAAAACTAGTGTTGTGAGGAACAAAACCAAAGTTATGATGACCATAGATATATTTATTTTACACAAACTTACTACTTGAAATGGCATTAGATAGGTCTATGTTGCAAGATAGATAAATGGAGAAAACAGCTAATACTCTGGTACCCCAGGAGCAGACAACATGGGTCACCAAACAAGATGGGAAGACAACTTTTGCAAATCTCTTGGGCCATACTGGACCAGATTCACTGCCAACAGGGTGCAGAGAAAGGGGTTAGAGGAGGCTTATGACAGGCAACACACCAAATTGCAGGATATTATATTATATTTAATGTAGATAGCTCGTACAGAATAAAAACGCTAATTTATTTTATTACTACACCCATTGGCTACAAGTCCTGGGCACACAGTTTTTCTCTCTGCCACACTGTGGTTCCGGTACCCCCACCAAAAAACCCATAGAATACCAATATTTACTCTCTAGACTAGACCCTTACTAGAAAAGAAGAAGAAACCTAAGCTTGATCTTTAATAGTAGTTTTGATGTACAAAGCTTAGTAATAGAGAACAAAGGATATAATTTCTCATAATTCTCTTCTTGGTCGCATTCTTCATTGCTGAAGGTCGTGTCCGCACTGCAGTCCCTTCGATGCGTTGTTAACTATTCCCCTCCACACAGTCCGGTCCTCAGCTTTTCTAATGGCTGCTGTTACAGGGAGTCCAGTGAGTGACTTAACCTGGTCAGACCAGCGGGTAGGTGATCGGCCGCGTGGTCGTCTCCCTTGCACCTTGCCCACCACTATTACTTTATCCAGGTTATCGGGAAGGCGACGGGCTATATGGCCAAAGTAACTCAAGATCCTCTGATAACATACAGTTGAAAGTCTAGTGAAAATGCGAAGCTGTTTCAGTATCGAGATGTTTGTTCTTCTAGCGGTCCACGGTATACGAAGCATCCGTCTCCAACACCACATCTCAAAGGCATCTATCTTCTTTCTGTCTGTGGCCCTTATCGTCCAGGCTTCGGCGCCATAAAGGAAAATTGAGAAGACTAAAGTCCTAACGAGTCTCTTCTCGGTGTTATTGGAGACCCTTCTGCTTTGCCAAATTCTCACTAGTTTGGTCATGGCATTTTTTGGAGATTTGGATGCGTCTTCTAATATCCTGCTGACTTCCTCCCTTGTATGACAGTAATGACCCAAGGTAGACAAACTCACTAACAAACTCCAGGTCTGAGAGCTCTCCGGTTCTCGCTACTTTCCGCGTTCTGTCGATTAGCATGACTTTTGTCTTTGACTTATTAATGCTAAGTCCGACTAACTCACTCTCTGCCTCTAGTCTGCGAAACAGGCGAGCAAGTTCCTGTTCAGATGCCGCAAAAAGCGTGGTGTCATCGGCGTACCGTAGGTTGCTAATCATGACACCCCCAATGGAAATACCTCCCTCCCACGCTTCCAGGGTCTTTCGCATGATGTATTCCCCGTAGATATTAAATAGAATGGGAGACAGAATACATCCTTGTCTTACGCCCTTTCGTGGCTTAAAAGGCCCAGAGATTATGTCATTGATTCGCACCATGGACTTGCCTTCGCTGTATAGGTTCGCGATCAACTTAATGAGGTGTTGAGGAACGCCCATTTCCTGTAGTATATTCCACAGGCAATCCCATCTCACACAATCAAATGCCTTGGAGTAATCAATAAAGCACAAGAAAACGGAAACATTGAATTCTCGGCTCTTCTCTATTATTTGCCTAACGTTGACAATCTGTTCCCTTGTGCCCCGCCCTTTGACAAATCCGGCTTGTTCATTTGGTATTTGCCATTGTAAAAAGGACTGGAGTCTACTGTTAACTACACAGAGCATTATCTTGCTAGCATGAGATATAAGCGCTACCGTACGATAGTTCCCACATTTCCTCGTAGAGCCTTTTTTGTGGAGAGGGAGAACCAAAGACTTTTTCCAGTCGGCAGGCCAAATTATGCCAAGGAAAATATTTTAAAACTATGCTTTATACTTAGACGGTTAAGGGTGTCTTCCAAACATAAATTTTATTAAAGCCACCACATTCTAAACTCCATAGTTGGGTGGACATACTTACCTATGGTAGAAGTAAATAAAGCCTTAATAAAATGAGGTATGTATTGCAGGTTCTTAGTCCCATCTATATACCTATAATATAAAAAAAATGAATCGCAAAATGCGTAGGTTAGTGCATAACTCAACAACGCCTGGACCAATTTGGCCAATTCTTTTTTATAAATGTTCGTTGAAGTTCTAGGATGGTTTTACGGCAAGAAAAAATTGCATACATTGGCCATTGGCCATTGGCCTAGCAAGCCGTGCCCCAGAACTCAAAAGCTCCTCAATCAATAATGAATAATAGCCCTGGGACAGTCAGAGAGGGGGGAGCGGAAGATCTGTCCACCGATTGATACCCACGACGATTCTGGCGTGAACTCAGATTTTAGATGCCCTACGTGCAGGAAAATTTACAAGAGACGAGCCTGGTACTAAAAACATCTTATGACGCATAACAGTGTTGAAGCACGACAGCTGTCGGTCGGTTCTTCGACTATCACTGCGGATAGAGTTGACCCTCATATATCCCAAGGTGAGCCATTGTGTCAAAGCTACACAACACAAAAAAAATATAAATGTAGGTATATTTATATTTTTTTGCATATCTGTATGTCTGTCTGTGCTTTTGTGAATAAATTCAAATTTAACTTGGCACGATTTGAGACTATAGGAAAAGGTCGTATGATACTTTTTAATGAGAAAATAAAATCAAAATGGGGTGTAATAGGGGTTAAAAGTTTGTATTGGAAGTCCTGAGTTTTTCTTTAAGTCTATGGATTGGAACATTTTCTCGTTACAACGTCTATTTTTTGTCTATTTGTAGTTCATAATGAACACTTATTTCACATGTTTGAGCTCCCTAAGACAAGTGATAGAAATGCAAGAGTTTTCACAAGGCTATCGTTTATTGCCATCAAAGAAACGATAGTCCTAAGAAAACGAAGAACGGGGACTATTCGTACCTGCAACCGCAGATTCCGCTTTGCTTCCTGCCACAGCGCTTTTCTTTCTGGCTGGTAAAGAACTAACCGCTTTAATTCTTGTTCGACGAGCCGACATTTTTTTTGTTACCACGTGTGTCTCGAGTCTTTTAACAATACTAAACCACAATCAAATGCTATTGATTTGTAAGAGATCAAATCGAGTCACGAATTTAAAAAAAAATGAGAGGAAGGGATATTTAAAAAAAATATCTTTACTCAAACAAAACACATTGGTTGTTATTGCTTGATGCTTGGGCGACGCGAACTCGACGCGAAAAGTCAATCAATACCACACAAACACAATAAATAATCAATACATCAAATCAAAACAAAAGTGGGGGGAGTGGGCAAAAGAAAAAGAAAGATCGTGGCGCCGCCGTGTGGGCCACAGTCACCTTAGACCATTAATAACTGGACGTGGTTCGCTAACCGTTACCCCTCTGGCAAAGATCAAAAATCTATGATCTAATGCGTTTATAAAAACTGTTGCTACAGAATCGATGTTTCATTGTTGTAATCGTTTTCTTCGTGTAAGGAGCTCCCTAAAAATGCCGGTTTGTGTAGTTAAATGGCATAAAAAACGGTCAAAAACTTGTAGTTTAGTAAAAGATGGAGTAACGTTTCATTTGAAAGTATTTAAACCTTAATTTTATCAAATTTTTAATAAAAACAATTTATAAAAATAATCGATTCTTTTGACGAAACAGCTAAACATCGATCAGTAATCGAATATTCTATGTATTTAATCTGTGGATAGTCTAAGCAATGTCACAGTAAATATGTAAGCAGTAGTTTGACTTCATACTAGAGGTCGAAACGCGAGCTATACCTCAATTTCAATTTCAACTTACTAGTTAAATAGATTTTATTAATTAGAAATAAGACTAACTCACTAACATACTAAACTTAAAACAGATACACTAACAATATACTAAACCGAGGGTTTTGTCTGTGCAATTATGGACGAAGTTATAAAGACGAGAAACTACCGGAAACATATTATGAAAGATGGCACTCTAGACATCTGTCGAGCGTGTTATCGTCCTGGGGAGTCCCTCAGGCATATTGTGTCCGGGTGTTCTCACCTTGCTAACGGCGAATACTTGCACAGACATAATCAAGTAGCCAAGATAATCCACCAACAACTTGCTCTTCAATATGGCCTTATAGATTTTGAGATGTCTTACTATAGGTACGACCCAGCGTCAGTTCTTGAAAATAGCAGTGCATTGCTCTACTGGGACCGAACGATTATCACTGACAGGTATATTGTAGCCAATAGACCTGATATAGTGCTAAGCGATCGGTCAGTGCGTCGTGCAATAATTGTTGATATTACAGTTCCACATGACGATAATCTGGTTAAAGCCAAAAAGGAAAAAGTATCAAAATACTTGGACCTTGCTTACGAGATCACCGCCATGTGGAATGTTGAGTCAACTATTATTGTTCCGATAGTTGTTTCAGTCAATGGTCTTATAGCGAAAAACTTCGACCAACACCTTAAGAAGCTTTCGCGTAACTGTTGGATCAAGAGTCTGATACAAAAGGTAGTGATTCTGGAGATCTGGTGATCACTCTGGAGCCCTGACCACCGGTTGCTTGGGCACTCAAATGTCCCGCAGCGGAAGAGTGATTTTTTTTTTTATAAATTTTTAATAATGTTTTGTATTTTATACTTATATTGCTAAAAATTAAAAAAAAAGAAGTAATAAATAAATGAGAGTAACTTAATTACTAACATAGAAAAAAAATTAAAACTGTTACTCTTATTAATTGAAAAACTTGTTTAATGTAAGGAATAATAAAGGCTTTGAAATTGAGAAAAACATAAGGGATTAAAGGGCTAACATAATCTACGGAACTCTACACTGCGCGTGGCCCGACACGCACATGACCGGTTTTTTAATATTTGGTCACGTAGTGTAGAGGTAATACCTAGATCGCATCACCAAAATAAACATATGAATACGACCTATCCTTCAAGGTCATTGATTAGTATTAGCATATTATTGATCACTTCCTATTTTACTACAATTTACAAAATATTTTATTTGTTTACATAAAAAAAAGTATATTTACAATCACAAAACTAAATGGAAATACAAAGTTGGCAAATGTAATTAAAATGCTGGAGGCAGGCAGCCCTATCACATGTTTACGTACCGCGCGCTGTAAGTATTTATTTCAAAAATACGGCCGAGTATACTGCTTGTATATATTTTTACTGTGCACAATGTGTTTGTTAGTGTGTGTAAAAATTACGCGTGTGTGTATTGCGAGTCAAATTTAATGTTGTGTGTAGTGTATGGACACAGAAAATACTTAATGGTGTTAATGTTTTCGATGTGTGAGTTTACCTCGTCCCCCTCAAAAAATGACAGACTTTTTTGTTGGTGAATTTGGGTGCGAACCGCGTCCAGTTATTAATGGTCTAAGACAGTCACAGATTATATTTAGATCAAAGAACTAATCTTTGACAGTTGACACCTTATGTATCTAAGGAACTAATAGTAAGAGGAAACGAATTATGGTCACGTGATCTGAAGCAAAAATTTCTTAAAAATGGCGCCGTGACCGCGCTCCTTTTTTTTTATATACCTAATACCCACAGGTTCAAAAATAATAGGCAGATAGTGCGCACGGAACACGACGGTCTCGTAGCCGCGTCAAATGCAAAATTCTAAAAACGAATACTTTTTCGAGTCAGTACGACACGAAGCATCGCATCAGTATTATTCAAGGTTTTCAGTATTATTCAAAAAAAATGACGTGACGAAAAAATCGCATACAAATGTTGTCTAACTAAACATAGTCAATTTGAGCTTTATTGTTTTAGTATAAAAAACATATTAACAATAATCGCAAAACGCGGTAGGAGTAGGGTAGGGGAGGGGTATTGTAGGGTTAGGGTAGGGAAGGGTAAGGGTAGGGTAGGGGTAGGATAGGCTTAGGGGGTAGGGTAGGGGTAGGGTAGGGTAGGGTAGGAGTAAGGGTAGGGTAGGGGTAGGGTAGGGTAGGGTAGGAGTAAGGGTAGGGTAGGGTAGGGTAGGGGTAGTTGAAAGTTTAAATTGAGTTTCACGCAGACAAAGTCGCGGGCGTCCGCTAGTTTATAATAAAACTGTAACAGGTCACATTCAGTAGGTACATAGCAGATATTTTGAAAATTTTAGGACATTTTAAAAATAATACGGAAGCCAAAAATATATATGTATATTTATATTTTTTTGTATATCTGTCTGACTGTTTGTCTGTGCTTTTGTGAATAAATTCAAATTAAACTTGGCACGATTTGAGACCATAGGAGAAGGTCGTATGATACTTTTTAATGCGAAAATAAAATCAAAATGGGATGTAATAGGAATTGAAAGTTTGTATTGGAAGTCCTGAGTTTTTCTTTAAGTTTATGGATTGGAACATTTTCTCGTTACAACGTCTATTTCTTGTCTATTTGTAGTTCATAATGAACACTTATTTCATGTTTGAGCTCCCTAAGACAAGTGATGGATAAGGCTATCGTTTATTGCCAGCAAAGAAACGATAGTCCTAAGAAAACGAAGAACGGGGACTATTCGTACCTGCAACTGCAGATTCCGCTTTGCTTTCTGCCACAGCGCTTTTCTTTCTGGCTGGTAAAGAACCAACCGCTTTAATTCTTGTTCGACGAGCCGACATTTTTGTTTTGTTACCAGGTGTGTCTCGAGTCTTTTAACAATACTGAAACCACCATCAAATGCTATTGATTTGTATTACGAGATCAAAACGAGGCACGAATTTAAAAAAAAATGAGAGGAAGGGATATTTTAAAAAAAATCTTTACTCAAACAAAACACATTGTTATTGCTTGATGCTTGGGCGACGCGAAAAGTCAATACCACACAAACACAATACCTAATCAATAAATCAAAACAAAAGTGGGGAGTGGGCAAAAGAAAAAGAAAGATTGTGGCGCCGCCCGGTGGGCCACAGATTATATTTAGATCAAAGAACTAATAGTAAGAGGAAACGAAATAAGGTCACGTGATCTGAAGCAAAAAAATTCTTAAAAATGGCGCCGTAACCACCCACCTATAATACCTATATATCTAATACCCTCAGATTAAAAAATAATAGGCAGATAGTGCGCACGGAACACGACGATGTCGTAGTCGTATCAAATACAAAATTCTAAAAACGAATACTTTCTCGAGTCAGTACGACACAAAGCGTCGCGTCAGTATTATTCAAGGTTTTCAATATTATTCAAGAAAAATTACATCTTATGTTTTCAAATATTTTAAAAACTGTTGACAAAAACTAAAGTAAAAAGATGGAGTATTTTTTAATGGTAGGCAATTATTTATTATTAAATTAATTTACGTAAATGTTATTAATGTTAAATTTTGAAAACAATTTGTATATGCGGATGTCAAGGATACACGTGACTTTTTACGTGACGTTTTAATCGTTTTCGTCGTTGTAATCGTTTTCGTCGTTGTAATCGTTTTCGTTTTTGTAATCGTTTTCGTCGTTGTAATCCTTTTTTTTCGTGTACAGAGCTCCGTAAAAGTGTTGGTTTGCCCGTGGTAAAACTTCTTGTTTACTTTAAGATGAAGTTACGTTTTATTTGTAAGTATTTTTACCTTATTTATACCAAATAAACTTTTCCATACTGGAACACAAAAAAAAGGATACAACCAACCTTGAGGAAGTTTCTAACATCATCATTTTTTATAATCCTTTTAATAGACCAATTGCTGTGGGCACGACTTTTAGTGAAGAAAAACGTTCCACAATCATTTGAACAATTTAATCAGTTATCCACCGAACAATCGGGCGTCTATCACCGCATTCCCGTTAAAAATTATAATATCGTGATAAAAGGACAGACTATTATTAGTTTTCGTTGTGCTATAAATTTAACTATTGTGAGGTGACATATGGTGAAGAAAACCAACACATCCCATCGAGAAAACTACGGACCAGGCCTGGCTTCCACGGGACACTAGTCGATTCAGGTCAGTGTTTGCAGCAGTCTTTTATGGAACTATGGGCTTTTCAACACAAAAATATTTTTTCAATTCTAACCATTAGTTCGTCAGTAGGTAAGGCAGAAGTACGAAATTGGCAAATTGCCTATAACGGGCGAGCAAATGTTGTTTGATGATGTCACGGTGTTAAACGTTATATTAATTTACGTACTTGTTGTTAGTGTTTAATTTTGAAACACAGATTTTGAAAAAAACATGAAAAAGTTGACGTTTGTTTTTTATGGGTTGCACCAGCTTCACACGTTACTTGTAAATATTTTTTCAATTCTAACCATTACTCTGGTTACTCTGTGGGTATTATTTGTTTAAGAAATGTTCGTTGTTTACCACAACTAAGAAAGAAAGAAAGTATCTCTTTTGAGCGCCTCATTTTTCATGACCTAACTGTATTTATCATCATAAATGGCAAATATTCTCAAAGCTGCAGATAGTCTAATGTCTAATCGATGTGTTTGAGTGTTGTGTTGTGCGTTTAAAAATTATGATTTCGACGGGTGAGTTTTCCCAGTCCCCATAGATCTTGGTAATGCTCGTCCCCCTCAAAAAACGATAGACTATTGTGTTGGTGAATTTGTGTGCGATACATCTCCAATAGTTAATTATTCTATGGGCTAAGTAATAACTTATCATTCTCATTTGTCGTCTGTGTCGTATTGTTATCGTCGGTTACCTACTCGTTGATATGTGTACTATCTATGCTTGTTGACGTTTCCGTGTAATCTGTGTTTCCGTTATTTATACGTCACATTTCTTTGTAATAGAAAATAGAAATGACCAAGAGTTTTCTTACAAGTACGTTTTAAAAAAGAACAACCTAAATTATAAGGTAATTTTAGTATAAATTCTAGTTAGCGTGTGGAAAATGTTGGGTTGGTGACTTGGTGCAGCTAACATTATTGAAGATTATATTTTCAAATTTCAATACCGCAGCCATCTTGAGAAGGAAGGATGGAAGGAACACACAAATCAAAACATTTGTAGTTTCAAGACTAAGTTTTGGATCATTCTTACAATAAATATTCCGCGTTTCGTTAGTACTTAGTTATTGACAATCATAATTTATTGTGTGAATGGTCAACAATATCAGTGGCTATCAGTACAAATGTGAAGCCAAGAAACACAAAATAATACTTAAACAAGCAATGTATAAGTGCAGATGCATGGTTTATCTTAAATTTGTTTATCAAACTAAGAATTAGATCATTATTTTGTTTGTGTCTATGTCCTTACATAGATAGACACAAACAAAGTAATGAACTCTATAGACAATCTTACCAGACTTGCTTTTGTAGGTTAACCATGGGGTCAGCTGGTGATTGGTGTACTGTTGAAAGTGATCCAGGTGTCTTCACTTTGTTAATTCAGAAGTTTGGTGAGTACAACTTTATGTCTTATCACACAGGAATTAAGTAGAATAGTCCAATAAAGCCACCACCAATCTAGCCTCATCAGACATATGTAACGTTACTCAATTTAAACATCAACAAATTCGCTAAAGCGTTGATATCTCATGGCTTTGATGGGATTAGCTTATTTCTATACAATGATACACTCTTTATAGCATATGCCCACTCTCTACTTTTTTTTTAACTTACCAAAATTAGTGAAGTTGCGTATAAGCACAGTTGTGTATATTCTTTTGTCACCCTGCATCCAGTGACTCGCGTGAGGTTGTCAGTCGACCTGGTGGGGGGTTAACCAACGGTTACCTTTGTATCACCTTGGGACCCCAATGTCCATTGGCTCTTCAAACTGTGTGCCCTGCCAATTGCCATTTCAGTTTGTTGAGCTATCTCAATGAATTTGGTTCTTTTACGGATCTTCTCATTTCCGATTTGTAATTGTACTGATTTAAAAAATATCCAATCATTATTTAGCTGAGTTGGGAAATAAACCTAGAATTTTTTTCACTTTAATACAAGGCAATCCCAACTGCGCCAATGTTGTTGTCATAGCTATAATAATACTTCTATGTTAAAATTTGTTTAGGGGTAAAAGGAGTACAGGTTGAAGAACTCTGGAGTATAAATGATTGCATCTTTGAAAATTTAAGGTAAGAATATTATTTATTCTTTCTATCAGTTAAATTCATTATTCCTTTGTAATTGGTCATAATAAGCGAAACACCTCTGCAAAAGTCATTATATACGACTTTGCTACAAAGAATTTTATACCTATGAAAACTAAGCTTTGTTGTTTGACTATGTTATAACATGTGAAATTCTGTTTTCCAAAAATCTCACATGAACTATGTATTTTTTGGTATAAAAAGTATTCTAAATGTTGCTCCATAACCTCTATCTTCCAGTGAAAGTCACATTGAATTTGGCAGCCATTCCAGAGCTTAAATAAATTTAAAGACGGACAGACGAGAATTTCAAAAAAGCTTGATTATGTTTTAATATTGTGTAAATAATGAAAAAACACAGATATTTTGAAAGCACAGACAGACACTTTAATTTTACTGTTTCTCTACTAAAATTAGTACTTACCAAAAAAAATGTTTTTTTGATTTGTTTTGTTTGATATAATTGTCAATATAATTATAAACAGATTCCACTGTACTTGTGCAGCCGTCTGCTAGTATAGAGAATAGTTGATATTATACACCAATTAATAAAGCTATCCAGTGCTTGACTTTGGTTGTCTGATCAGATCAGTCAAATCTCTCTTTTCTATCCCATCAGACTATGTGAGAGAATATATGCCACATTGGTCAGAAATTGTGTATTAATAAAGTAAACTTTTCAGACCAGTCCATGGGCTTATCTTTCTCTTCAAATATGTGCAGCATGAGGAACCATCTAACCCAGTTGTTACTGACAACCGTCTTGAAAACATATACTTTGCCAAACAGGTAAGAACTCATCTCTACTTCTTTTTAGATTTGCAGCTTTGCAGGTCTTCATTCAGTCGCTGTTCAAGTTTTAGATCAAATGTGATTGCACCTTAAAAAGGAACGCCTATCCCCGGCCCAGGCCTACCCTAGGTACCCACCAATTTACTTATATCTAAAAAAAATCTTGGTAGTTTTCATGACATATTTAATTTATCTTTAATTTGTTTACAACAGGGACAAGCTAAGATTGTTGACATACAGCCTGAGTTATACGATATTTTTTAAAGCCTTATGGTTGAGTTGCTTGTTCGTTTTCTTGTTTGATGAGCTTGTTGGTAACAGAAAAAAAAATAATAGAGCTTGAAAGTATATAATCATAATTTTTATTCATTCAAATTTATAAAGTTTTACATTAATATTAAAATTACGTACCTAAATATCTATAACTACATATTATAAAAATTAAAAAGAAAATATAGTAAATTTAAACTATATCTAAAGGCTCAGGCGTCGTAGAATTCGTCCGAATCGACGATCATAGGTAAAGTGCCCAGAAGGCTGGCAGTATTGCCACGTTGTATGGCAATACTAATTCTTTGGCCTAAATATAGGCCAGCCTTCTGGTCACGGGAGGTGTCGATTAAACGCTTTGCAATTTCTTTGTAAAGAAAGCGTGTACTCGGACCCCACGGTCCTAGTGTTTCGACCGCAAACGGCTCAAATATGTAATCTCCGACGAGATTGCTATATTTGCGCCGCTTGAGGGTCTCTGCTGATGCAGCAGCAGCGCCTGCACATCCCATCGTACCAGGAAGATGTGAAGGCGCAAGGGTGTCTACGCAAGTCGCGTCCCACACCAAAGGCCTACCCATCTTCCATGGCATCAGAGACATGCCGTCTGGTCTCTTACCATCGTCACGCGCCAAACCGTTAGGTTCCAAAACGGCTGGCACGCCGGCGGTGACAAGAGCACGACGTATGATGTCGTTCAGGCTAGCGTGCCGCGGAATACGGCCAGTACTCCTACTGCAAGAAAGACCGTGGTGTCCGAGTATATCGACTAGCTCTCCACAGATACAGCGATGCGGAGAAACACACGGAGCGCCTAAGCGAAGGCAGGTGGCGATACGGAATGTTGTGTCGTCCAACAAGGTACCAGTGCTGGACGAAGGAATTGCTTGTAGCCAAAGTCCCGATTCCCATTCTCCCACAGCCAGCAAACGGGCACGCTCCGCAGCGTTGGAGGAGGTACTAATGAGTTCCTCTCTTACCAGTCTGCAGAGCGGCTCATCCCACTGTCTCTGGGAAAATAAATTTTTTGGTAAATCAGTGCTCGGACAAGCTGTTTTCCAAGCATTCATGGCCTCGGTCTTATACGACACTTCAAAATTAACCAGTGTGGATGCTAAAATTTTCCTGGTTAATTCCTCCGTGGCGTGGACCGAGGACAAGAAAGCTGGTAAGCTAACGTCAGAAATTTTGCGAATGCCAATGCCGCCCAAGCGTACTGGTAAAGTCGCCTGTAGCCACACTCGGTCATTCAAGGCCACATTTAAAATTTTACATAGAGAATTTTGCAAAATATTGTCAATTTGTGCCAAAGCTGGTAAGTTTTTCCAAAAATGGGATGATCTTAGACAATGCGTAAATTTGGGGACGAAAAGACAATATCGAATAATAGTAAATGCAGATTGTATAGTAATTTCTAATAATCTGTCTGAAACTTCATGAAAATTTTGAATCTTTTCCTCTATAAAAGAATCAAACCCGTTGTCGAAAATTGGGGACCCAAGGAGGCGCAGGTTCGATTTATTTAAAATTTTAATATTGGGTGTTAAGACGTTGAATTTTGATATTGCCGAAAATTGGTCTATTTTATCGCTAAAAAAGACTTCACATTTGTTGGAGTTTAGTTCTAAACCAATTGATTGAAATTGATTTTTTAAAAAGGTCAGGTCTTTAATAATTGTGTCTAAATCACCTCCTAAAGTCCCATCATCTAAATACCACATGTTTAATTTTGAATTTAGCTGCCGAATTATAGGGTGTATCGCGAGGCTGAAAATAACTGGTCCGAGGGGGTCACCCTGCTGACATCCTACTGCAGATTCCAAAAGTTTGTCTTTATAGAGTAATTTTGTGGGGTACCTGTAACATTGCCAAAGAAATTTAAAAATTTTGGGGGTCTCTAATTTTGCTTGAGTCAACAGAGTGTCCCTGTTGACAGAATTAAAAGCATTCCTGAGGTCAACCTTAAGGATCACATCACCTTCGCCACAGCCAAGGAACGTTGATAAGGCATGTATGGCAGCCTCACAGCCTCCTTTGGAGCCAAAACCAAGTTGGAGGGGCTGAAATTTTTCTTTTAGTATGTCGCTGTATTGTCTGCAGCAAATTTTGGCTACCATACGCCTAAAAGTACACCCGACGGCAATGGGTCGAATACCCCCGTCTTTCTTTTGT
The DNA here is from genome assembly GCF_947172395.1 of Bicyclus anynana. Classification (NCBI taxonomy): domain Eukaryota; kingdom Metazoa; phylum Arthropoda; class Insecta; order Lepidoptera; family Nymphalidae; genus Bicyclus; species Bicyclus anynana. Next base: position 5,685,477 of record NC_069110.1, read on the forward strand.
AAAGCGCAGAGGTTTGCACCATACAAAATGTCAACGATGGACTCCTCCACAGTGCCGGCGAGCATAAGGTTTGCTAAAGCCGTCAACTCCCTCAAAAGTGCTTCACCGGCCTCACCAGCGCTTGGACCTAGAAGGTCTTTTAAGTGCTGGGGGGTTAAGCCATCAAGACCACCAGCCGAACCGCTTTGGAAGGACCAGACGGCTGTAGACACGTCCTTGGCTGTGATACTGAGACATTCCATGTCAGTATCGGGCGGATCCGGGAAGGAAAGGTCATCCTTTGGCATAGGATGCTTACTCTGCAGACCCGCAAGTGTATCTGAAGAGTAAGACGCCACCACGTCGTTGCTGAAGAGGAGTCTAGATGCTCCTCTTATATCACCTTCTCTTAATTTTGACTCTACATAATTAAAAAGTGAGTTCTTGCGGCGCGGAAAATATTTGGGGTCAGAAAGGTGATTAAACGAAAAAGAAGTAGAATTACAGTTTTGTTTAATTTTGGCCGTGAGGGTTTTATGAGAAGAATTATCTCTTGTTACGTGTAAAATCCTGTAAGAGAAGGTGAGTAGTTGCTCCCATGCTTCTTTTGAGTTTTCGCGAGTCACGAGACCTATACAATGGGCTAAATTTCGCGCTACGGAGGGTCTCGCGCCTCGCGGAACTCTTTTTAAGACCGGAATGGAATTTTTCAAATCTGATAATTTCTGCCAAAAGGGAATTTTAATCGGGAAATTATCCGAGGTGGTGAGTATGGGACTAGAAAGTACATTTTGGTTTTTATGAATTTTACCAAAATGTACTTTCAGACCCCGCTTTCCTTTAAAAAACCGAGGCTCACTGCATAAGGAGCAACGCACCAACGAAGTAGAAGGTTGACTTCCACTATCCGTATTGCCACTGCCATTATAACATATATCCATAAAAATAAAACTTACTTACAAAATATGTTTACAATTACTTAAAACCTTTAAAACTTAAAAATAAATAAATATAAAAAAGTTCATTAATGCACAAGATCCCATAGAGCTAACTTCTTAGATCAATGCAGGATCCCGAATTTTCCTTGAAGCGTTGCCATGGAGCCCGCGCATCGCGTCTTGTCAACTGCGACCGGGGCTCCGAAAGTCACGAACTCAGTAGATTAATGGATTATAGAAATATCCAAACCACAATCACATCAATGATAACCAATAATTTATCTGCATATGAATATGAAAGTTTTACTATTTCATTAGTAGAAGTAGATTAGTCATTCAAGCAAATCCGTCGCATAGTGTAGTTACAGGCCGGGCCGTTCACATTCACATCGACCGTTGCAGACAACAGCCCTCGCTCACCAGCCGGTCAATCGCAAGCAAAATTATTGTGACCGCTTCTATTATAATTTTAAAGCACAGTGCAAGCGTTTTTGATTTTCTATTATATTATTTATTAGTATTTTCAATAATATTTCAGAAAATAAATGTTTTGATGGTTTGACGTTGTCATGTCAATTTTCAAAAATTAAAAAGAGCTTTAAATGTTTTGTGCCACTTTAGTACACCAGCAAACGTTTTGCTTTAGAAAAGTGATGAAAAAATGTATTTTTATTTAAGAAACATGCTTTTATTAAGTCAATTATTTAATCAAATCCTTATTTTTACGTCATATTATCATCTCCATAAACTTTTGTTTAGGGGTATACCTGGGTTTCCTGGGCCGCCCTTGTATGGGCTGGTGGGCATACCCCTTTTTGTGATTTTATACTTATACTGAAGCCAAACTCGATTTGGAATGTGCAAAAGTAAAAAGCTAAGCTAAACGTTTCGTTTTTTACAGGTTATTAATAATGCTTGTGCATCACAGGCAGTAATAAATATGTTGTTGAATTGCAACCATCCAGATGTATATTTGGGACCTGAGTTGACGAAATTTAAAGAATTCACTATGTCTTTTGACCCCTACATGCGCGGCCTTACTCTGAGTAATTCTCAAACAATAAGAGCTGCACATAACTCAATGTCCAGACCATGTCTATTTGAATTTGATGCTAAAACGCCGAGTAAGGTATGTTGCTATCATATGTTCCTGTTATATGTTAGTTTTTAGTATGTTTAATTTGTTTATTTTTCTTTGTAATAATTATATTATTCATTATTATCATATAAGGGAGGGAATATGGGGCTTAGACTCTCTAAGGAGCTAAAGTGTAAACTCTTTAAACAACTATTATCATGTCAATGTGAATAACCAGAACCGACATCATAACATGCTCTCTCAAACATGGTCTGTAACATCACCAACTTCCTAACACCAACAAAATTTCTTATTACATTAAACAGCTCAATATTTCATTTCATCTTTACATAATTTTTATGTTTATTCATTTGTCTAATTTTCTCAATTATGTCTAAAAAGATTTAGCTCGATATACAGTTAAAACTGTTTATGGAGACATAATTTAGAACAACTTACGGGTTATATTGGCAGTAATCAAAGGTCCCGGCTGAATACTATATGATTGTCTTATCAAAGACATTGCTTTTTACGACTTTGCTTAATACAGCATACTGCATTAAGCGACCATATTTGACTAATGTCAGAGAAAAAGAAGTGTGTAGAACGTATTGTAAACAATTTAAATAGGCATAGTATCATGGTCAATTATCGTAAAAGTAAACATGTGTCGAGTTTAGAGTCTTATGTAATTCTTGGAAACGAAATTTGTGCATGCCTTAAAGTGCATAGCCCGCTTATTCATATCTCTTCAGTCAGTTAATTATTTGTACACAAGATGTACCAAAACATATTGTCCAGTTAACTGTAAAACTTTTAACATGCCGGAAACAAAAAGAAAGCAAATTACTACTGAAGTTAAATTGAGTATTATTTCAATATAAAATTACATAATATTTTATTCATACAGAAAAGTTATAATATTTTTCTTTTATATTACACTTTTGATTGAAATAATCAAAATATAATTTCATTTCATACATGAACATCGTGAGGAAATCTGCATTCCTGAGAATTTTCTTAATTCTCTGTGTGTGAAATCTGCCAATCCGCATTGGGGCAGAGTGGTGGACCTAACACCTCTCGTTCTGAGAGGAGTCTAGTGCTCAACAGTGAGTTGAATATAGGTTGACAATGATGACATGATTATATTATTTTTCCTGATAATACCTATGTATTTTTATATGTCACTACACATTTAATAATACCACTCCAAAAAAAATATTTCTTTGGTACGAAAACATCACCAGTTGTTACAACTATCGGTTTTTACAACTGAATAAAAGTAACTTTGAAGTTGTTATAACAGAATTTGACTGTATTAATATAAATTGAGATTTATTTCACAGGAGGAAGATGCATACCACTTTATTAGTTACATGCCTATTAACGGTCGAGTGTATGAGTTGGATGGTCTTCGTGAGGGGCCAATTGATCATGGGCCAGTAAACCCAGGGCAAGACTGGTTAGATATAGTTTGCCCTATCATCTGCACTAAAGTTAATACGTAAGCACATTTTTATTATTATAATATCAGTTTCATAGATTATGCCAGCAATACACCATACAGTTTAAGAACTTAGTAGGATGACCATACTTGTTAATGACAATAAGGACTATCTCTGTAATCACAAGACACCTCTCAGAGATTGCATTTCTGACAGGTCATGATAGAATATGCAATGTAACTTTGAACTGGTGTACCAGGTTGTTGAACTGCACTGTTTCAAGGTTATGCCAACTGTTTGTCTTTGTAGTGATGAGACAAAATAACGAGCCAATTGTAATTTAATATGTTTGTTCCATTCTATCTCAATCTGTCAGAAATGCTATGTCTCTGTGATAAATGTAATTTTAGAACTTTAGAAAGTTGACTAAAGGCAACTTTACTAGTATATAACAAATACAGAAGCTGAATTTTACACAACATTGAATATTGAACCAATTGTTACAGATATTTGGACAACGAAATCAATTTCAGTTTAATGGCGCTAATATCTAATAGAAAAATGGTATACGAACGGAAGATATACTATCTAACTGAAGATACGCGTAGAATGCAGACCGACGAGGCGGAGCAGGAGATCCGTAACCTGCAGATGTTGATAGAGCTAGAGGACACAAAGATGATGACGTACCAGCAAGAGCTGGCGCGTAGGACGCACAACTACCTGCCGTTCATCATCACTCTGCTGCAGATACTGGCAGAAGCGAAGAAGCTGATGCCTATGTACGAGAAAGCGAAGGAGCGAGCTCTGAAGAGGGACAGAAACCTACAAGCATAACAGGAAGATACGGGGGGGCGTAAGGCGGACCCACAACGTCCGCCGCGCACTTCTCGCTCGCCGCGCACCCCGCGCACCCCGCGCACTCCGCGCACCCCACGTACCCCGCGCACCCCTCGCGTCCCGCGCCCCGCACAGCCTACCCCCAGCCGCGCGTCCCCCAGTAGCCCCTCGCGCGTGCTACCGCCCTCCGAGCAAATGCAGTACTCGCTGGGGGACTTGGACGCCATATTCACGGAGAACGAGACGCCAGCGCCGACTGAGCAGCAAGCGGCGGAACCGACCGACGCGAGCGCCCTCGCCGCTGACGATTTCTGGAAGGATGTAGTGTTAGAGCCGGGCCTGGACACTGATCTCGATCTTCAGGATATATTCAACGAGGAGTTGCCGGGGTCCGATGTGGTGTTCGAGCCGGACGACTTTTTTGTTAACAGTCTAGTGCGTGACGATCCCGAGCCTGAAAACCAACCGAAACGTGAAAACGAGTAAAGTTAAAGCTTAAAGTGACAATTTTACTGCACCCGTGCAAATTGACGTTATGCAGGACTACAGAAGGCAATGTACACTGTACAGTCAGTATAATTTATATATATTAAATTGGCCGGTTAACTTGTGGCAGTTGTTACGGTAGCTGCAATAGTGATCTTTCTGCTTTCACTGTGATGTGTTTTCAGTACTTACCTACGGCTCGTTCGACTTCGCGAGCGGAAATTCTTGTTATACACTATTATTGGTTCAATATCAAAGATAAATGTTTGGGTATATCTGGAAGAGCGGGAATCGTAGCCTTCTCGGGGTATACATGACATTTTTTAACTATTTAAATGGGCTTTTAAATTTTCTTAATCTTAATAGTAAATAAATTTTAAACTTGCTTAATGAATTCAACCTATCTTCGATTATAAACTATATTTTAAAAGATTTTATCATTACCATACCCTTTTTGGTATCATTTATAAATGTTTCTTTTTGTTCTCTTGTCAAACCTTGTTATCATTTTAAAACTTTTTATATTATGTGGTTAAATTATATTATTTTAAAAAACCATAGGATGTTATATTTTTTTTTTAAATATTAAACTGGCATAAAGCATTCAACCTATCTACAATTTAGTAATATAATCTTCTATTTCAAACTCTTTTATATTTTAAAAGATTTTTAAGATTACCATTTTGGTATCATTTATTATTTTTTCTTTTTGTTCTTTTGTCAAACTATGGGTTTCTTTTTAAAACCTTTTAATAAAATATATACATTGTAATTATTGAACTTCAGCTGATGACTCCTTTACAGATTTATTCATAAACGCTGGTAACAAAACTGACTACTATAATATAAAATGCAGTTTTAAGATGTATATGTATGTAATTGAAAATCAGGCCATGGACCACGGTTCAAATTAATAAGTTATATTAAATATAATATATAAATTTAATATAAGATTGAGAGCAGCTTTTATAGTAACATTTGTAACAAGGGATAAGAAACATTTTATAAAAATGATTGTATTGTGTATATTTTACATAATATAATGTGTATAAGTTATTTGCATGAGTATTATAAAATACTAAGGGCCAGTTTCGTCACTTTCTGTGGAACTGGGCTCAAATGTTGAAATAAATTAACTGTTGAAGTAAATAAACAAATATTGAAATAAAGTAACTGAATGTAACTAAGTTTTAACAATAAATCATTTTATGTATCTGCATGTTTAAATAATAAAAAAATAGAAATGTTATATGTACCTAATACATAATATGTTAGTATATTTACGCACATATAACAATTTTACTTTTTATTTATATAATGTAAAATATATTTTATATAAAATGTAAATGTAGAATTGTACGTTTCTAGGTAAATTGTCGTTTGTAGTGTAGTAATAATTATAGTATTTCACATTGCTATTGTATCCTGAAAACTCATCTTACTAATTTTCTTCTAAAGGTATTAAAAATAAACCGGCCAAGTGCGTGTCGGGCCACGCGCAGAGTAGGATTCCGTAGATTAAGTTAGCATTTTAATCCTCTATGTAATGCACATAAATACCGATTACCATACCCATACATAAATTTTTTTTTTATTTAATTTAAAATTTAATTTTTATCCCATTTTATAGACGATAATATTAATTACACATACCCATACTAAATTTTATCTTTCTAGTTTTAACAAACTCTGAGTTATCTTACTGACAACTCTATCTTTTTAATTATTTAATTAACAACGGAATTAGTATGTAATTTTCGATTACCAACTACGTTTTTCAAGTTGTTTAGGTACATCATCTTTTGTAAATTCTATTATAATTGTGCATATATACTTTTTGATAAGTCGTATGATAATGGTCGTATAGATATATAATCTTAATTCTAAAACAGGCTGACTTTCAGCTTTTCTGCGAAGTTAGTAAGATGATTTTTTGCGCAAACGACGATGATATTCAAGCTAATTTCATAATTAACTTTCATACTAAACGCCCGCGACTTCGTCCGCGTGAAATTTGCTGTAACTTTAATTAAACCCCTGTTTCACCCCCCTGTGGCTGTCTATTGTAATTTATTACAGCCTTGATGTAGTATAAATATAGAATAAATATACAAACAAATACATAAATAAATACTAAACTCTATAAAAGGAATATGCATTTTACTAAATCTAAAATGTATTTTAATACGCTTAATAAATTCAACTTTAAACATTTAATTATCAAATTTATTCCAATTTCTTAGTCTACTTTTCATTGTAAATAGACAAGGACTTGAAAACAAATAAAGTAAAACTAATTGTATACCCCGGTAGAATTTCCAATGTTATAATTCCATGATAAAGTTGTGGTAGTTAATTATTAAAATTTTTAAATAAAGCATAACTAGCTAATATATCTAGGTTAATAGATATTACAAATAGGACTGATTTCGGCATTTTTATTTTTAGTTTTTTACACACTTATACTCTTATTAGCTTCACTTGTAACTATGTATGTACGAAAATCGAATCTTGGAATCTTAATTTGGCCCACTTCCCGGTCTTCGATTAGTATGAAATTTTGCACACGCTCTGAGTTCTGATGAGAATACATGACTAGCTAAGAAACGTCAACATTAAAGTTATTAACACTTACAGTACCGCTAACAAGGCAAGATAAAATTCCGACAAGGCAAGAAAAAAAGTAACCGTTATTGAGATTCACTCTAAATGGTACGAGATCCGTTATTAGAAATATATACCCTCATCTGTTATTTAATTGTGATTAGAAAAAAAATTGTAGATAATATCTGCGGGCACGGCAGTGCCCCCGCCAAGTCGAGCAATTTACTTTTACTCATTGCACATAGGAGTGCCTAGTTAAATTGTGCCCAAACAATGAGATCTGTTATTTAAAAAAAAAAAACGTTCCCTAGGTAACAGAATATACCAAACAGAACTGAAAACGCATACATTTTCTGCTCTCAAGATGGCCCAACTGTGGGGTTGCCTAGATTTTGTATTTGTATTTATTGAATAGTACATACCACTATTCATTTTGAATGCAATGAAATGCACTGAGAAAGCTGAATTTTGAATATGACTTGAGAGCATAAAGAAGCTTAACTTCAAATTCTGGACCAAGATTTCTTATGTACACTTCCCGCTATCTTGAAAAAAGTTTTAAATCCAGTTTTTTTTCCCAATAACTCTTTTCCGCTGAGATGAAAATATTGATGCAACACTATTTTGTTGTTCTTTGTACGCGCTACAATAATAATTAAGGTCTCTTACATTTTTTACCTATCGTTAAAGTTATTGATCAAAAAAAAACAAAAAACATGGTAAGAGATTCGTTATTAGAAATGTATACCCTCATCTGTTATTTTAAAGTGATTAGTTAGAAATAAATGATAGATAATATTCACCTTGACTCATAGCACTAGGTTGCCTAGTTTTTTTGCAGCCAAACAATAAAAAATATTAATTTTTTTAACTGAAAGTTTTTGGTCAACTCGGTCGTGATTTGCATGACTAACACACGATCAGTTTTATCAGATGTCTTGCTGTTAGCGCTGCAGGCACGTGGACTTGTTGGATGGTGAGTAGCTAGCATGAGTCGGAAGTGGTTTTCATAGTTTATGTATGTGTGTATAATGCAGAAGATATCAACTTTACTTGATTTAACAAATTGTACAAAGTTAATATTTTTCGACTGGCTTTCTTAGTCGTACTACGAGTATAAGATATTTCATCAAAATTGTAGTTTGCCGATTTTAAATAGAGTGCAATGGCATACCTGCATGCTAAATATAAGTTTGAAACTTTAATCGTTTTAGTACTAATAAAAATGTAGAAAAACCTACCTGTATTTTCTTTTTTATACCTATTTATTAACATGCTCTCTGTGGTACGGGGAAGTGCCTTAAACCCCCGAATCCTAAATCCAGGCTAATTTTCTTAGAATACCGATAAGCTCAGTATTTCATAGCTCAACTCGAACACTAAATCAAAAAGAATAGTACTACCTAGTATTTATTTAAGACACTGTCAACAAACAACAATGACAATTAATAGAGAACTTGATTCGGAATTCGCGGATCCTATTCCTATCTAACAAGATATATGGAACTTCATGGCCCCTCATTCTCCACTGTTAACTCAAATTAACTCTTGAAGTTTTCTTAATTTATACTGCTACTACTACTACTAAACTTAAGTAAAAGTGTTTTTACCTGTCTTACTGGTAGAAAGTTAAGGTCGAAGGCCTTTCGCCCTATTATCGCACCGGGAGAAAATAGCTGAAAAAATTGCAGCAGTGAATGTGTTTAGAACGATAGGGTATGAAGCTACCACGCATTTTTCATTTTCATTTTCAAAACGAATAAAGTTCATTTTCATTTCACTCTGCTTCAATGTGTTAACAGTTATAGGGGGACACAAACAACTTAGCGTACCATGGATCCACCATGTGGGTGCTGGAGCAGGGGCGTAGTAACCGCCCTATCAGCCGTATCAATGATACGGGGCTTTCAAACTACAGGGGCCCTTTAAGTGTGAAAGCAAAAATTAGTAAAATGTAATCCACAATATATCAATGTTCCCACACTCGAACCCAAAATAAAATTACATTTTGTGTAGCATGTATGGTTACTACATATATTTTTGTACCAGTTTTACTTTGCGGTGAAAGAGTTAGCGCTAAATCAAATACTTGAGATTTTTCGGGATTTTCTGTTCATATATTGGGCCCTCCCAACTAATTTTAATACAGGGCCCCTACGGCACGTTACGCCACTGTGCTGGAGCCATGTGTGATAGTAGTCTAGGTGAATAAAACATTTGTTTTTATAAAAATATGCAGATATATTGTTTTAAACAAGGTAGGTACATGTTCACAGTTATCTGTGTCAAGCCATCAAACATAATATATAAAAAGTTCTAGAAATACAGAGGTAAGGTCGACAAGGTATACGATGCATATAAGTACATATTTGACTTAGATAATTACCTGGCGAAAATAAAGTATAACACCTAATGTGAATTTAAAACCAACATATTGCATTTAATCCATAATTCTTCCCCCCTTCAAATGGTAAAGATTGTGACGGGACTAAGTCCAGCTCTAAAACCCTAAGGAGGGAACTATCAATATTTAAATTTACATTTAAGTATTTATTTATTTTACATTTACATTATTCAATTTAAATTATTAAAATTGTTTTAATTTCAAAATAATATAGCCATTATTTACACAATACTAAAACTCAAAATACTTTTTAAATTTTGTCTGTTTGTCCTAATCTCTGGAGCTCTTCTATGAGCATGAGAATTTTTACGACTGGAAAAACGCTCTCTCACGCGATTTGTGAGAAAAATGAATTTCACATTTATTATAATAAAATTATAATTAGTAGGTATTTTTACTCCAACTTCTTCCTAGATACCTATCTAAGCAAATCGGTAGTTAAGTACCAAACACATAATATAGGTAGGTAGGTAGTACTTATGTTATATGTAAACTTACAAAACAGGTATAGGAAAATTTGCGGGCCAAGCGCAGTGTAGGGCCACGTGCAGTGTAGGGTTCCGTAGATTAAATTAGTAACATATTAACCATTCTGAAAAGGACCCAAAATTTTATTTTGAGAAAGATCTGTAGTGTTCCGTGGTTCATAAAGAATGACGAGATTCACGAGCAACTAAAGATGAAAACTGTTAATGAAGAGAAACTGCGTCTCGCAGATGTATAAAACACGACTAATGAGTCCAAATGTTCTGGCTTCAAAACTGATTCACAGGACATATCAGAACAGGCTTATAAGGAAGCACACTATTTAGATTTAATATAAAACAAATATGAGATGTTCTCACTGGTGAATACATTTGAAAAGCGAAGTTATCATAGAACACATCTGCTTATACCTAGTTATTTTACCGATCGCAGATAAACCCAGAAAAAAATGATAATTTAATCTACGGAACCCTACACTGCGCGTGGTCCGAGACGCAATTGATTTTTTAATTTGTTTTTTGCTATACTATGCACATCGAATGTGCTTTTAGTATAGTTAGTCTTGTATATACCTAAATATATTCAATTTCTTATAGCTGTGATAAACTTATAGGTAATTAAATTACAGAATGATGCTTAGGTACTTTTCAATTTTTAAGCGTAACCCGTCAGTAATGACTTTACATTGCAATATATGAAAGTGTGAAAAACATATTCATGAGAAAATTGTTAATACAACAATATAAATGTACTACATAATTAGGTACCTACATATATTATGTAATTCCAATTAACATAACTATGTATTTATATACCGAATGCATTATCGATATCTTGTCCCTTTTGTGTAAATGTAAGTAGATACAATATTTATTATTGTCAGACAATATTTTATTTTTAAAGACGAAAATTTTAGTAAACTGGGCTTTCAATATAATAAATAAATACTCGTAAAATATAGCTGCCGACTTAATTAGACAATTTAGTATACATAAAAGTCATATAGACCGTCATTTTATATCTTATCAAATCATATAGACATTATATTTATTTACAACTTAATTTAATTCTTACATATATTACAAACTAATATTACAAAGCTAATTAATGAAAATTTAATGTACCTATACAGTTATGAATAATAAATTAATGAATTTGGGTTGTGGCACATCGAGACTCAAGGGCAAAGTGAAATGATAATATATTATCAGCTGTTATATACAATACCTATGAGACTAAAGGAGAGATTTCATATCAAACGAAATTTAAATTATGTACCTACTTATCAATAATTTATATATTAGAATTCTAAAACTTCAAACAACAAAATGAGTCATAATTTTAATTTAAAAGTGAGTATATTGCGTTCATTAAATTTCTGCAATCATTATAATTAAATTGAAATAATGAAATATTTTATATCAACAGCTGCCAAAGTTAGTGTAAGATAAAATGTATTTTGTACATGTAAATGTTCATAGATGTATGAAATCTGTCCCATGACCTCATCGGTGAAACAAATATTGAAGAAGGGTATGTAGTGAATTTGTGGTATGAATGATTTCTAAGGGAATTATTTACAAAGACAACAATTACTTAGATAACTTGGTACGGATCTATACACCGAATTGAGCGATATGCGGCTGGCTATGTTCTAGGTCATTACATGGATTCAATATCTTTGTTAATAATGATTGCAGGAAAATATTATTTAAAAAACAAAAGCTTGCAACTTTACAATGCGAGGAGAAAAATAAAATTAATTTCTAGGATGTGTATATCAGATAGCATGAAAATATAGTTGAGTGTATGCTAGAGATTTATGCATACAAATCTCATTTAGCTTATATTATACGTCATACAAAATTTTTTGAACTTTATTATTAGGTGTTTAAAGTCCAACTTTGAATGCAAAACAAAAATGTACCTGTCTGTGTGAATGCAATCGCATAAATATTAATCAATAGTGTAAAATCCACGTAACAATTGAACAAAGACTTAATTAATAGATGAATAACTACATAAATGAAAGACGGGTGAGATATTTTCATGTGTTGGGTTGTAAGCCTTTGGGCTTGATCATCATGGATGCTCTCTTGAGTGTGTAGTCCCAACCTCTCCAGCGGAACCACACTATGCCTGTAAACATAATGAATACATATAAATAACTAGCGGACGCCCGCGACTTCGTCCGCGTGTAATTCAGTTTTTCACAAATCCCGCGGGAACCATGGATTTTCATCCGGGATGAAAAGTAGCCTATGTGTTAATCCAGAGTAAAATCTATTTTCATTCCAAATTTCAGCCAAATCGCTTCAGTAGCTACAATGTAAAGGAGGAACAAACACACACACACACACACACACACACAAAAACTTTTGCCTTTATAATAATGGTGTGAAATTGAAGTGGTTGTGTGTAATTTCATAATAATTGTATTCTTTCAAGTGGAACAAAGACTATCATCACCATCATCATAGATGTCTACTGCTGGACATAGGTCTTTTGAGCCACATCAAATAACTTTGATATAGGGCCCTTCTACGGCACGCTACGCCACTGGATGGTATTGGTATGTACCTTGTCTTGCTGTGAGGTCTTGTGGATCGTGCAAGTAGAGTCCGTTGAGACCACGACCGCATGATTTCCACCACCAACCGCCTTTCAACATTGAAGCGCAGTTGAGCGACGACCGGTCGTTGTCCCTGCGAAAGTAACACAATTACCATTATTATTAAAGTTCACAATAGGTAACTCTACAATTTTGCATTTTTAAGTTGTTTTTCTGAGTAAGTACCGAGGCTCTGGTACCACTACGGCGTCACCGAAGGGTTTGGGCGCAGGCTGTGCCTTGAGAATTTTGTATGTTCTGTGTTGCCCAATCCATTAAATATGTCAAATAATTGAGAATTTTTTTCTCGATTGTAGTCTTCAGGGTGTTGCTATGGTTACTCGTTCGTATCTCGCATCCGAAAATGTGTTCTGAATATGAGCATAGGTCAACTTATAATCCGTGTAGTATATCTACTAACAAGCAGAGTGTAGTGTTTGTGTCTACTAAATATATACCTAAAATACTACATACACTTTCTCATGTACATTGGTAGTGGGAGCAATGAGACAGTTTGTTACCGGCGCTTGACCCGAGTGGTTGTGTGCGGTTTGCTTGCCGTACCAGTGTAGGAATGAACCAGTGATTTGCTTATCTTATAGTAAGGACGAGGGTCCTTACACCGAGTAATATTGGATTTACCTGTTATATGTAGAGAAGGGGCTATTGTTGGACCCGTACCAGGGGTCGTTGAGAGAATCACCGGCATTTCCTTCATAGCCTTCGATCTCCAACTTGTAGTATTCCGCTTCCGAGTATATCTTGAAGTGCGAATACTGCGCATATCTGAATAAGAAATTATAATTTCATCAATACATCATTAACAACCCATTTTCAAATTGTAGGAATCGAATCCACAGCCTTGTACGCAGATGGTAAAATCACGATCCACCGCGCTATCTACTCGGCCAGCATTAGAAAAGCGAAGTAGGTGAATTCTATTCTCTCTCTCTCTCTCCTAGGACGAGGGGAGAAGCCTAGCCTTGTAGTTGATTGTTAATAAAAACAGATTGATAATGATCATCATTAGCAACCCTTTTTCGGGTCACTGATGATCACGAGTCTCCTTTCAGAATGAGAAGAGTTAGGCCTTAGTCCACCACGCTGGCCAATGCGGATTGATAGACTTCAGTAGAGAATTAAGAAAATTCTCAGTTAAGCAAGTTTTCTCACGATGTTTTCCTTTTCAGACACGTGATATTTAATTTCTTAAAATTCACGTAATTGGAAAGTTGGAGGTGCCGGACCGGATTCGAACCTAAGCTCTCAGAATTGTAGGCAGAGGTCATATTCACTGGGCTATCACGTAATCATCATACCGTAATCGTAATAACTAGGCTTTGGTAATGATAATGATGATAAAAACACTGCAATCACTTTACACATATATTATACTAGCGGACGCCCACGACTTCGTCCGCGTGGAAATCGATGTAAAATTTCAAACTCTATTTAGCACACTACTATTTATATTTTTGCATGTTTTATATATAATAAATAGTCCACTAATACACATTTATACAAATTATTCATCCCATATTTTATCCCCTTAGGGATGGAATTTATCAAAATCTTATCTTAGCAAATGCCTACGTCATATCATCAACCTGCGTGCCGCAGCCCGATCCGTCCAGTGATTTGAAGGATCACTATGTCAGTCAGTCAGTCACCTTTGAGTTATATATATTTACGACGCAAGCGCTTGTATAAATATATTATCTAATCTAAATTGTTTATAATGAGGTTATATGATGATAGTTAAGATTTTTAAAGAAAAATAATTTTCTACTTTTTAGAGCGTTTAAATAAAAGGTTTTTTTATAAGTTTTTTGCGTTTAATTAATTTTTTAGTTATAGCTGGCTAGGTCTCTCTTTCAAGATACATATTATGCCCTTTCATTTGATACCCATATTGTAGAAATGCAAATTTTTTATATTTAAAAATTAAACATTACTTTTCCGAGATTTTGGGTGGTCCGCCATATTGGATTTAGAATAACGTCATATAACATATCGTGCATTGCCATCTAATATTAATGAGTATACAAAATGTTAGCTCAATCGGTTGAAGATATCTACTTCTTATAAGTTCAAAGAATCCACCCTAACATACATATATACATTGCAAGGTAAATTAAAGCTTTTAAAATCAGCTATGTTAGTAACCACAACATAGGCTACGCTATACATTTACTTTGGGGCTGCGTAGTAATATTGTTGAAATATATTTACATAAAAAACCCCACGTGCTCTTCGAAGTATGTGCCCCACAATACCCTATTTCTTCGAGACTCGTTGACTAATGTCGAAACTAATAAAATATTAATTTAAAAAAAAACTTACCTTTTATTGCCGTCAAAGTCTTCCAACTCCACTCTGAGCATGTAATCGTCATTGTTAGTCAGCATGTAAATGTTTTCATTTCCCAACCAAAACTCCTTACTGGGATCGCCAAATCCATTTTTATAATCACTCCAGTCACGGTTGAAATTTTCAGCCGGGACACCGTAATCATCGCGCCTGTGGATAACCTAAAAAATATTTTATATTTAATTAACAATTTAAATAACATTGTAAAATCTATCTTTCAGTGAAAGTCCAATTAAAATCAGTTCAAACGTTCTAGAAATTATCCTAGACAAACATACAGACAGAGAGACTGTTTTTTTTAGTCATTTAAAAATCACAGACAGACATTTCAGTTTTATTTATGTGTATTATGCATCGATATATTGATTACTAGCGGATGCCCGCGACTTCGTCCGCATGGAAATGAATGTAAACTTTTATTCCTTATTTCACTACTTAAGGGATTGAATTTTAAAAATTCTTTTTATGATTTATGAACAAAATTCTAACTTAAAAATTTAAGGACTTTCCACACAAATTTTCAACCCCTATTTCACCCCTTTCTATTTTTTTTGGGTCAAAAAGTACCCTATCTTTTGCTTTAAGGTCAAAATTATAATTATACCAAAATTCATCTTGATTAGTTCAGCCGTTTAGCCATGAAAATGTATCAGACAGACAGACATACTCACTTTCGCATTTATAATATTAGTATAGATTTGAATATAACATTATACTTTTTCCAATCACATTACGAGTATCTTACGAGCTCTTGTAATTTCAATGCGTGAGCTATCTAATAATTTACATAGAGCCACGCGATTAAGAATCGTTTTACATAGTTCTTAATCATGCATAAAGTTTGTAATAAAACCTAATGCTTCCTAAGGTTTTTAACATGCTTTCTGCACCCACGGCGAGTTCAATTCCCACAACTGGAACTGTCAAATATCATGTTATATAAGTAACTATATATAGTACTTTATAGCAAAATATTACCCATATCACAGGAAATAAGTACCTACTTATTACGCTTACTTTGGCTAGATAGTGTATTGTTTAAATATAATTTCGAAAAGACAAGTAGACTGTTTTGAATAGTCATCATCATCATCATCATCATCAATAATAGTCGATGGACTTCCACTGTTGTTCATAGGCCTCTTGCATTGACTTCCAAACACCTCAGTCCCGAGCCGCTAGTATCCAGCGGCTTTTTGCCACTCAACACTTCGCCTTCCGGTCCGGAGTCGCCACTCCAGCACTTTTGGACTCCAGCTTCCAGTGGCTCTTCAAACTGTCTCTGTCCATTACTACTTCAGCTTCTTGGTTTCACTGCGGATCTCCTCATTTCAAGATCCGAAAAAAAAGAATCTTACCGTCCAACCGCCATCTGCAACGTTTTGTTCGCAGTATACTTTTAAGAACCAATACGTAGTGCCTCGTATCTGAAGGTAGTAGACACCCGACTCTCGCATACCAGCGTTTAGAAGGTCCACACACGAGTAGCCCTGAAATTATATCACCACAAATTGTAGCCTACTTTCAAGTTTTAACAATCATCGACAGTGTTCCCAAAGTAAACAATATCTCATTTTAACCCGTGCTACAGACGTGCAATTTAAACGTACTTGTGTAATGTCCGTCAGTTTTAACTGTTTTATCTAATTTTGCATTAAACTGTGCAGTTAAAACTGAACGTCTGTAGGGCGGGCAAGAGCAAAAGTTTTGAAGACGGTTCATATTTCTTTTCCATCATTAACAATGTCATTTTTGAAAATGTCTGTGTTTCAAGTATTTAGTAATTACTTTGGAAAATCTGCCTTCTAATAATTCGCATCACAAATCATGTAGCATTTAATTATTGAGTTTAGAAATAGTTATGCAAGTCATTCGCAAAGCTTTCCTATTTAATTACTGTTAAGTTATCTATACATCGCAAAAGCCTGTCTTGCATTTTATGTCAATAAATATCATGATATTTTTATATAGTTTAGAGGATAGAGAAAAATTATCTATTCGCGTAGCATGCATAAATTTATCAAAGTTATATAGGTAGGTAGTGTTATGTACGAATTCAAATACTTATTAAAAATAATTTATTTCAAGTTCGAGTTTTGAAACGTTAGCTTGTGATAATTGTAGTCGAAAACATAAATTTAAAATTAAAATTACGAGGGTACTACACGCGCCTTGATCCGAGAAGACAACAAACTGAGTCATGTTTCCTTTAATTGTTATCAACATTCTACAATATTGTCTAAAACTAGTCGAATGAGAAGGAGAAGAACAGGAAATATACTTTAATGTACCTACACTAAAAACAAAAATAATTATAGTAAGACTTTTTTTATATATAATTTAATTATGTACATTATAATAGGTCTTTTTATAAGCTTGCATTTAATATCTTTATGAGAGACGCGTGGTTTCAGGGGCAGTTCATTATAAAAACATAATATGCAATTACCTTTAACAGAGTTTTAGTATTTTTTTCATTTCTAAGCCACTCGTAGAAGTACTATTAGTTTGGTTTTGACCATTGACCTACTGTTTGGTGATTATGTCGTAGAAAACGGCGTGTGTGACCATCATTTACTATAATTTGCATTCATGGCGAAATTTCTAAAACATTCATTTAAAAACCGGGTATAGTAGACAATGTCCTATCCTATAAATATTATAAAAAAGTGAAAGTTTTAGAAGGATGAGCCTTTCTTAGGGCGTCCGCTAAAACTCGCCTAGCTACTATTCTCTAACTTTGAGTGACTTTAGTGGGTGTACATGAAAATTATCAACTAGCTATTAGGTCTTAGCAATTCGTATTCACTATTTACTTATTGCTAACTGACCAAAACTACTAACCAGTGCGTCTGACATTGCCAGTTTCGTTAACAACTGTCGTTACGGAATACAAAAAATGCTGTTGTTATTGGATTGATGTTAATTATATTAGGTGGCTAATATATCAAAGTTTGAGAATAGGTCAGGTGTGAAAGCGCCTGCAACTCGCGATCCTTTTACATCCCAATAGAACGCAGATGACCCCGCTGGGTTTTAATTGGTATTCTGGTTTTCAGCGAATCTCACATACTCAGCCGCAGACTGCACAGCTCTGCCTGTGCAGTCTCCGGACGGGATGCTAAAACGCATTTCCCTGCGACAAAAAAAAGGTGGGCTGTCTGTCTATATTGCGGATTATGACCAGGGCCTGTAGCGTTGTAGTGGAATTTAGAATCAGTCGCTGACGATCAAGTAAGCCCACATGCCTGCAGCGCTAACGAATTGACGTCCGATAAAACTGATCATGTGTTGATCACGGTCGGCACGATGTCATGCACATCGCGTCAAATCGGAGCTTGACTGGGTCCACTAGTTTGATCATATGACGATAAAATATATAATATTTTTAAAGTATTATAATGAACCTCATGAATAATAATAATCATAATAATAATAATAATTAGTTAGACAGCTTGCTGTAAGTAGACGGCGCAGGTATCTATTAGATCACTGAGAGAAACATGCAATGCTCTTTAGTTTTGTTTTTGTTTAGTTTCTAAGATATCACGATTAACCTACTTATTTCTCACTAATCCTTATATAGTGTAGTAATATAAATGTCTTTACAACCTAAATAAAACTAAACCTGTTTATTGGTGAGTTTAAAATTAATAATCACCTCATAATTATTTATAAATGTGTCTATTACTTAATGCAAACTACTCGTAAATAATCTATGTGTTAAATAAAAATAACATGCCACTTTTGGCAAAGGAAACCGTGTAAAAATGCAGATATTTATACACTAAAGTGTGTAGAAATTCTTATTAAATTAAATTAAATTTAAGGCTCACAAGCACAAGTTTTTCTTTACAGTATAACTTTATTTTGACCTTTTTAATAGCGATAATAACAGTGGTTAACGATATAATAAAGTTTCAAAGACTAAAAATACTACTCGAAAAATTATTATCAAATACATACGCAATTAGTAAATAAAGGGATAGAAGCCGTTATACTTATTTTTTTTTCATTCTATATAATTTAGCCCTTGTCTGCAATCTCACCTGATGGTAAGTGATGATGCAATCTAAGATGGAAGTGGGCTATCTTGTTAGGTGTAGGATGAAAATACACTGTCCACGAGCATTTCGGTTTCTACACTACATCGTAGCGGAACGTTAAATCGCGTGGCGGTACATCTTTGCCTGCAGGTCGGTAACTAGTAGATACTTAACATCATTAAGACATGTATGCCTACAAGAAACGCCGATGCAACCGGATCGTTGTGCCTATGATTAAGTTAAAACAATACAAATGCCGTAATCATCGGTAGTAATCGCTCGGTGGGAACGGCCAGTTTTTGCGCACTGACAGAGTCGCGGAAAGCGCTACGAAGGTATACTTAATGTACATGAACTAGATTTACGTAATGATATCAACTTTCCTTGCTTGTAACTCTTGGCGCGCCGCCTCGAGTCCCATTTTCAATACCTGTATTGAATCACTATAGAATTGTTAGCGTATCTATAGTAATATTTAGTTTGTACCTTTTCCATAAGCTGAAAGGCAACTATGCTGACCATTATGCTAGCCACAAACGGTCAATTATTCTCACGTTTCTGTAGTACCCACGACTATAATTGATTGTGTGTTGGTCACTGCGTACTTGAATTCTATAGTATGCTGCGTTTGTACTGCCGTTTGCTTTCCAGAAACGCGAGAATAATTGACCGTTAATGGCGACTTTACACATAGGCTGCGGTAGTTCGCGCACCGGTGGCAAAAGAGACGTGACTCGGAGCGCATTTATGCCAGTGATGGGTCCAGAGGGGCGATGTGAGACTTTCGTTAGGTGGTGTTGCTGCCCCAGAAGGGGGAGGAAGCATAAATTGGGACAAGGATGAAGAGTAAAGAATTTGTAGGGAGTCAAAAAAGCAACCCGGGAACACGCGAAATCCGTGCACACATATATATATATATATAACCCGTGCTACCAAACACTGTACAAACATCATTCGAGCCAGGTGTCAAGTTAATCCACACATCTGCGCCACGGAGTTTGTCATGTTGATTATCAAGTGTGTGTTAATTATTATCAAACCGCGATACTACGAGTATTATAGACTCTATCATCACTTAACCATCACGTGAGATGACAGTCAAACTTTTATTAATGGTAAGCGTCCACAGAACCGCGTCGTACGCATAGGACGTTTAATAATCCTCCTGATTTAAAAATCCACAACTTAAACGAGAAAATGTGTATATGAAAAAATGTATGTAAGACTTGTAAGGAAAGTTGAAGCACTTTTTATCTCGGTATGTTACAGTTACAAGAAAACCCAAAGCTTAATCCGTTCCAATTTGGTATATATGACCGATATATATAAGGAAAAACATTCATGTAGGTCCTAATGTAGTAGCTTATATCTACTTATATGAGAAAGAAATTAATTATTTTTCTTTATTGGTGATCCTTTTTAATTTGTTTAATTAATGGTAATGTACGAATTAACGAACGGTGCGAACGAAATCAGCATTGTATAAGTACGAAGCGTGTACCTTAAGGAGAGCAACGCATGTTCTTAGAGCAACAAGCAAAATTACGTGAAAACCAGTTATTACTGTAATATTGTCTGCGCCACTTGCGTCTTGATTGGAGTGTAATTGTACTTGCCGTTCGACATTTTAACATTATAAAATATTTCTTACTTTACGTAAGATTTGAGTTTCGCATTTTTTTATAATAAATAAAAAAATATTTTCGAATTTCATTGTTATTCATATGGAAGGTTCCAGCCCCTAGCCAAGTAGCACGTCGACTCTCTTTCTTTGATCGCAGACGCTTCGAAAACTAGAAAAATGTATGGGAATGACATTTGCTATCGACAAGTCACGTGATCAAGATCTGTCATTCCCATACATTTTTCTACTTTTCGAAGCGTTTGCGATCGTAGAAAGAGAATCGACATACCGCTTGGCTACAGGGGCAGGTTTGATTTTCCAGGTAAAATAATTTACATATGTGTTATTTATAGCAACAAAATTTTTACCTGCTATCTTTTTCGACTACGTGGAATTCGTAGATTTTACAAATAGCTTCCTTACGTCCGATCTCAATGAAACATTAGGTCAAGGAACATTTAAGAAGTTGCCTATAGCTATGCTTGAGTTTCTTATGAAAATCTCGTGAAAATTCGTTAAGTAAATGCTGGGTTACCGAATTTTTCAAGTTAAGTTTAAACTTAAAATACACAATGACTTCATAGCGTAACGTTACGTTCGTAATAAGTAACGTGCAGAAGTCAAAAGCTAATATTCATCCACCATCTCGTGCATAAGTTGTCACACTTTTTAAATACGACCAATATTCCTATTCCCCTCCAACTAGTCGAGAAAGACTGTATTAGGAGTGGGTACGACAATAGTCCAACGGGGCAGGGATTGAACCTCCATCCTGCAGTGATGAGTCCGACCGCCTTACCGTTGAGCTATTGAGGCTATTTTATATGTGTATGACACAATTTATCATTAGCCCATGTCAGTTATGAATATTCAAAT
Source organism: Bicyclus anynana (assembly GCF_947172395.1). Lineage (NCBI taxonomy): Eukaryota > Metazoa > Arthropoda > Insecta > Lepidoptera > Nymphalidae > Bicyclus > Bicyclus anynana. The sequence continues at coordinate 5,707,267 of NC_069110.1, forward strand.
GATTAATTTAAGATATTATCAATCACATGTTCCAATTAGTTAATTATATGTTAGTGATTTGATAAATATAATAAAAAGTGTCACAAAGTAACTGTATACTTCGAGTGCAAAACGTACTCATGGACAGTGGTTGCAGGATGTGGTCAAGTGAATGGATATCTTTGGATACACTATTGCGTCGAGTTCCTTATTGCTAAACCTGGAGACTTAAATGGCGCTATTTCAAACAGATTAGGTATGTACGACTTAAGCGCTATCAGACTTGCATTATCATTGATTAAAATTCCAACGAATATAACTATTTCTTGAAAAACTGTTTTAGTTATACACTGAATTATTTGAAAATACACTTATCGTATGAACTAATGGCGTTAGACGCACATCTAGTTACATAATACATTAGGCCGAGGCATAAATCATGAATACACGCCGTATATGAAGGATTTAATTGCGCGGAGTGCTTTATCAACTAACAGATTACCGTTTTATTTACTAACGGACGCCTGCAACTTCGTCTGCGTGGAATCCTTTTAAAACTTTTAAGAATGGGGGAACAATTCCGTGTCAAAAGGAATATTCTTGCCGTTTTTTCCACACTTTACTTTGATGGTCTGTTTCTATTTTCGTGACCCACCTTTGGATGGATGGATTGTCCATTTGGCTTTGGATTGGATGGTAATCTTAATAATCTAAAAATGACAAACGGAATTCCCGGAATAGATTGACTATAAAAAACATCCATCAGTTCTTCGATCTACCTGTACTCTCAAAATTTCGAGTTTGTAATATCATAATATATGATATTATGTATAGATATAATTTAATATTAGTTATTTATAATGCGTGATAAATAATATTTATTTCATATACCTGTAATAAACATTAATCGGTTATATAAGCCTTTACACTTTATGTCAAATAAATTGTCAATAAACAAGTATAAACAACTATATTTATTAAGTTATAATAAAAATAGGCATTGCAATTCAGGTAAACGAAAATTATTATAATATTTACTTCGCTCAGCAAAACACGACATATAAATAAATATCTAGGTACACAAACATACAATTTTGAACAACTCACTTTGACGTCTTTGTAGTTGGCGACGATCTCCGAAGCGAATGTGTTGTTTCCGATGATCGGCTTGTTTTTGACACTCGGGAATATGATGCCACCTTTGCGGCTTGTAGGGCGCGGGCTGGTCGGGCCCGAACTGTTACCAGCGCTGCCCGTTGCAGGGGTGACAGTCACAGTTGCACTCGTCGGACTTGCACTTGAGTTGCTCGGAATTGTTGGGCTGTACATCATATCACTATTAGATTTCAACAAATAAATCACATTTACATTGTTATTTAATGCACATAACATTCGCAATGCAATAGACTATGACACGCGCAATTTTTTTCGCATAAATGCAATAAAATAATTATAAATATATTTCACCTGTTGTTGATTAGGTATGTGGGAGGTGTTGTCATCGGTATCGTACTTGTAGTTGGATCAGTTGACGGATCTTCAACTCTGTATCTGTTTGGCGCGTACTCCACCAGTCTATCGATAGTTGGATCCAGTAGTAGTTCGGCAGGCACCGGCCGCTGTGCCAATGTAGCTACATCATCTTCCTGTTTCTTCAACCGCTTTTCAACCATATCAAGATTTTCTATGATCAGATTTGTTTTCAATCGCAAATCATTATGGATTTGTCCAATAGCACGCTCTTGTCGTTGTGTTTGAGTTAAAAGTTCGTCGGATTTCGGAACTAAATCATCAACCGAGCTCTTCGTCCCAACCACCACATCCCACACTTCATCCATTTTCTCTGAAACACTCATCATTGGTATTATTTTATTGACTAACGTATCAATTTTGCTAGATTTCTGTACTGGGGACTGTGTACTTGTTACTGTGCGATTTTTAAATATGTTGTTAACGTTTATAGAAGCAGATTCTGGTTCCACTATAGCAGCATGGACATCAGCCATCATATATAGAACTTTTCCTAAATTTTCAGAAACAAGATTTATATGAAATTGCAATTTGCGGTCTACCGTTGACATTGAAGTACGTAGTTGATCAACTTCTTTTGTTATTTCATTTATTACTTCTGAGTTAAGGCTTTTGGCTATTTCGATTACATTCAGATTAATAGGTTTCTTTTCACTTGCTTCTGCATTGATATCATCAACTGGCAAGAAGTTATTATCTATCTGAGTTTTTAGTCCTACTAATTTAGAATCAATATCAGAAACTTTTTGATCTAAAGACTCGAGTTTTTTGTCAAGCATATGAGCGTTATTGATTTTATTATCGTTTCTTCGGCTGTTTACATTTTCCGTTACACTCGGTTCATCACCTTGAGCAATGTGACTAAAAAGTTTAAAGTCTAAGTTTCCAAGTTTGGATATTATTGCATCTGTTTTATGTATATTGTCATTAACTCTTGAATCAAGTGCTTCTACTCTTCTCATTAGATGCTCTACTGCTTTGTCAAGGTTTTCAATTCTTTGTAGTTTAGTTTCCAGGGTACTGACGATGACTTCAAATACATTAAAAATGTATTGTTCTCTGAAACAAAAATTACCCATAAATAATATGTACTAAAGTATGAGTAACATTACCTATTGTTAACTAAAATATATGTTTATGTTGAGTAACTGGATATATTTGGGAGTTTAACACAAATTTTTCAATAAATAGATAATTTATATAATTAAAACTTAAAATATTTATAGTTTATATTTAGATGTTACGTAGGTATCTAGTATTAAACATAACCGAGTTGTTAGTAAATTCTTAAACAGGCAAAAACCTACGTCAGAAATAACTTGCACATGAAATGTACAGCCGACTTCCTACTCCAGAAAGAATTTTTAAAACTTGATATTCTTTTGTATTGATGACCTGATCTGGGACTCGGAACTTGGACCTTATTATCCGATGCCGAACAAGCTAATCACCGAACCAAAATGGCAGTTTTGTAATTAAAAGCAACTTCAGAAAAAGTATTAATTCATATGCCAATAGAAACTAAATGCTTTAAATATAAATTGATGCAATCATTTGTTTTGTGTTTTACATTTTACTTAAATATGTATTTAAATATTTTGTCACCAGTTACTCGATCACAGAGTCGTTTCATGAATTGCTCGTTTAGTAAACACGTATCTAGAAGGCACAGTTGGTTCGTTACGCAAATTGACTTTAAAATTATGGGTACGGTCCGTAAAGTGGAGTAACATGAAATCATTTATTTTATAAAATGGACCGCTCACTGCAAACAGGTCCCTACCAATTATATCAATAGATTATCTACATTTCTTCTCAACAACGAAATACGAGTAGGCACTCCAAACGCCTAGCAGGTGGTACTAAATAAGTTATTTGAACATTTCGTAACTGCAAACCTATTTCTGTACAGAATGCGATGAAAATGTATTCAAATACTAGCTATTTGGCCACCTACGGGCTATTAAATTTAAGTTTTAAATATAATAAGCCAGTTTCCTATATTTTAATTTTTTTAATATATACTTTAAATTTAATGTACCAGTATAGATTTTTTTTATTCTTTACTAATTAGACCTTGACTACAATCTCACCTGATGGTAAGTGATGATGCAATCTAAGATGGAAGCAGGCTAACTTGTTAGGAGTAGGATAAAAATCCACACCCCTTTCGGATTCTACACGACAATCTTAATACGCCCAGCCGGGGATTGAACCCAAGACCCAAACCAACCAACCCAAGTCTTGTAAATCCACTGCACATACCACTGTTTATTACTTCATATCGTCAGTAAAATAAATTATTAAATGAAAATAGACCGTCAGATTCCTATATTTCTTGGTCACGCATCACGCGATCAGGATTTAGCTAAGTTCTAGGTTGGTCAATGTATAAAAACTTATTAAAGGACAAAGTCGCGGGCGTCCGCTAGTTTTTTTATTAAAATAAGTCGCTAATCTAATTAACGTAACCGTTAATTTTATAATTAAGTGTACCTAATACTTAATTAAAAAATTACTTATAATTATATAAGTTGTTACAATTACAATTTACAGTTGTAAGATAAATTTGTAACTATTTCCGCATCGTCGATTCCTTGTTTTATGGATCATCTACCTTTATCTATTTATTTGTATTAATTGGTTTTTTTAACAGCAACTTTGTTTATAACTAGCCGATGCCCGCGGTTTCACGTGTGTAGTTACGCTTCCTGTGTAAACACAGGGATAAAATGTAGCCACTCTCAAATAATGGCTGTCTGCTTAGATAAAAGCATTTTCAGAATCAGTTTAGTAGATCCAGAGATACTATTCTAATACCCGCTACAACTTCATAAACTGACAAACACACAATCTAACAAACTTTCGTTATCAACCTATATTCGGCTCACTGCTGAGCTCGAATCACCTCTCAGAATGAGAGGGATTAGGCCAATAGTCCACCACGCTGGCCCAACGCTGGCAGACTTCACACACGCAGAGAATTAAGAAAATTCTCTGGTATGCAGGTTTCCTCACGATGTTTTCCTTCACCGTTTGAGACACGTTTTCAGTTGGAGGTGCATGCCCCGGACCGGATTCAAACCCACACTGGAATCGGAGGCAGAGGTCATATCCACAGGGCTATCATGGCACTATCAAACTTTACATCTTTATAATATTAGTGAAGATATACAAGTCATAATAAAGGTATTTTTTGTATTATTCAACACAGTACATTTTAGTTTAACAACAAACAACATTTGTGCGAATTATTTTTTTTTTTTTTTTATTCTTTACAAGTTAGCCCTTGACTACAGTTACTAGTTGACAATCACACCTGATGGTAAGTGATGATGGAGTCTAATTTATTATAATGGGCGAAATAGTGTGTAGCGTAACAAACATACAAACAACAATGTACCTGATATTACAATTTTGCAGTGTCACTACTGAAAGAGAGGACGTCTAAGGTAGTCCATTGTTGAAGCAGCCGGCTCAGTCGAGAGACTGTGATTCTGGTCGACCGTTAACGATTCGAATGTGGCTCAGGGTCTCCATGTTATAGCCATCATTGCAATTGCGAGCGCGCAGAAACCACTCCGTTATCCATCGTTTGTGAAGACATAAATCTTGTGCGTTGTCATAATTTTAATTTTTTTTAATATAACATGTTTGTATGCACATACAATACACATAAAATAGTTTTTTTTTTAAATACTTTGAAAAACTAGAAAAAACACGCTTTTAAGACGCACTAAAAATTACAAATATTGGATTTAAGTCACGTGACATTTTTCTTGTATTCCTGACTGCAAACCCTTTCATTTGATATCCATTTGGGGGTGGATTACAAACAGCCATTCCGTCATCTTGGGTAGGCCGCCATATTGGATTTATAATGACGTTTCCTAGCTAGTCATGTATTGTCATCAGAACTCAGAGCGTGTGCAAAATTTCATCGTACACGAAAACCGGGAAGTGGGTCAAATTAAGATTCCAAAATTTGTATTTCCTACATAATTAAAGTGATTGGGGAGGCCGCCATAGTAGATAAAGATGTATGATATATAACTGAAACTTGAGCCGTGATAGCCCAGTGGATATGACCTCTGCCTACGATTCCGGAAGACGTAGGTTCGAATGCGGTCCGGGACATGCACCTCCAACTTTTCAGTTGTGTGTATTTTAAGAAATTAAACATCACACGTCACAAACGGTGAAGGAAAACATCGTGAGGAAACCTGCACACCCGAGAATTTTCTTAATTCTCTGCGTGTGTGAAGTCTGCCAATTCGCATTGGGCCAGCATGGTGGATTGTTGGCCTAACTCTAGACTTGAGCTCAGCATTGATTCGAATATGGGTTGTTTTTTATATTGATGATATGATTGATGATGATGAACTGAAAATAGTATCCTCATTAAAGCCATATTATTTTTAAATGGTGACCATATGCACGTATTCCTAATTGCGTCCAAAACAAAGGTCTATTAATAAAATTTAAAATAACTACCCAACTACATCGAACGTAATTCAAATTCAAAGACTTTATTTTATTAACATTATTAATAGTAAAAGTATTAAATTTATTTCTCTATTCTATGTATAATAAGTAAATTAGTTTGTTTTAAGTTTCGGATTTAGTAAATTGGTCCGAGTCTTATTTCTATTTAACTAGTAAGGACCTAAGGAAGAAGTCATCACACATAATGATGGTTTCCATGCATGCGTAAGAAGGCAGCTTCACTCCTGCTGCTGCGATGCTGCCACAACAGCATCCTAGAGTCAATACAGGAGAGGCTGAGCTGGCCAAAAGCGGCACGTTTTGTAGCGGTGGCCACAGGCCATATTTGTAAGTAGAGTAATATAACTCTATATGTTTCGTCGTCATCAACCCATATTCCGCTCACTGCTGAGCTCGAGTCTCTTCTCAGAATGAGAAGGGTTAGGCCAATAGTCCACCACGCTGGCCCAATGCGGATTGGCAGACTTCACACACTCAGAGAAGTAAGAAAATTCTCTGGTATGCAGGTTTCCTCACGATGTTTTCCTTCACCGATTGAGACACGTGATATTTAATTTCTTAAAATGCACACAACTGAAAAATTGGAGGCGCATGCCCCGGACCGGACTCGAACCCACACCCTCCGGAATCGGAGGCAGAGGTCACATCCACTGGGCTATCACTAATCTTACTAACTCTTCTAGATTAATTTTCAATTCTATAGTGTAAACCTAAATAAAAAGTTATTTATTTATTTATAATATGGTCCTACAATTCACCTGAATGAAGAATGTAGTTTCTCAATGGCAGCATCACTTAATGACTCTGAGATTCCAAGCGCAGACAAAACGCAACTAAATCAGCCGGATATAACTATATAAGAATGTTAAAAAGAGTTGTTTTGAATACACAATACTAACGTAGTACTCGTATAGGTAGTTCACTCAACCACAATTGATAGGATTAAAAGAGACTGAGACCTTGCACGAACAGCCGTATCATAATAAATAAGGTTGGTATGTGCGGTAGAACTGCTTCATGGTTATCTAAATGGCTACTTATTGCTGAATTCTCATTATTGAGTGTAGGGTCTCAATCGAGCTCTATCGATTTGATTTTTCTCCCAAATAATGATCAAAAGCCTGTTTATGGTGAACGTCAGTAGTATCCTGGGATTAAGGTGGAATAGTAAAACTTCAACCTACTCCAAAAGTATCTAAAGCTAAATATTATCATAACATAACTAAGACTTGTAGTCATTAAAAACTTCAATAAGTTTTTTGAATGACTTGCGATATATGATTAAAATATTTACGGTACATCTTTGCCGGTAGGGTGGTAGCTTGCCACGGCCGAAGCCTCTCACCAGTCAATATCCTAATATTTTGTAGCTCTGCCCAGGACTTATATCCAAGATCTCATGATAGAAACTAACCACCGGACTAATGAGGGAGACGAGGCAAAATCTAATACGATTATTAATGGTCAGCTATTCTTTTTTTGCCGAAACAGAGGGTAGTAAGTAGAAAACAATGGCCTATAACCACACAAACATTTCGAAGAACATACAATATTACCACGCGTAAGTAAATGACCACGATCTTCAGTAAATGTACCTATGTAAATGTACCATATTCTGGCGAAATAAAATTGATTGATTGATTGATTGAGTAATGAAGGAACGACTATAGAGAGAGAGATGTAAATGACACGCGCAGGTTAATCCTCAATAGCTCAAAGGTAAAGCGATCGGACTCATCATTGAGGGGTGATGGTTCGATCCCCGCCCCGTTGGACTATTGTTGTACCCACTCCTAATACAGTCTTTCTCGACTAGTTGAAGGGGAATGGGAGTCGTATATAAAAGATATGGATAATTTTCTTTAAAAATATATAAATGTTATTAACAGTTTCTCACCAGTATGTACGAAGCCTTAGACACTATCTTGATTATAAATGTGCATAGTAGGCACATAATAGTTACAGGGTTTTATTGAAAGGCGGGTGTCCATACAGAACTTAGGAGTTCTTGCGCAAGTTAGTTGCCTAATGAAAACTGGAACGCAGAAATTGTTCTGCTGGTGTATAAATTAAGTCATTTTAATTATTTTGCCACTAAAAGCGGTGGTAACGCTTTTGAGTAGAAGGACCGGATGTTGTGTAACAGTCGAATCTATAATTACTATTAATTCGTGAAGAGAAAACTTTTTAGCTGTACTTTACCTTCGTTTCACACAGATTATTATTTATTAGCAAGCATAGATATTTTTTTTATTTTTTTCCGAATAATTTCACCGCGGCTTGTTGCCTCGACTGGTGATAGAAGGGCTGGCTTATTTTTTGCGCAAAAGTTCAGCCCGGCTGTCCAGCGCGGAAATGCAGCCAGTATTTTTGCCACCATTCCACGTGGGCATGATTTGCTATTTTTTTTCTATCATTTATTTATATGTCCTTTTTTAACTAGCACTATACCAGGTCTATTGGCAGCAATATCTGTTAGTCAGTCAGTGATAATCGTTCGGTCCCAGTAGAGCAATACACTACTATTTTCAAGAACTGACTTTGGGTCGTACCTATAGTAAGGCATCTCAGAATTGATAAGGCCATACTGAAGAGCAACCTGTTGGTGGATTATCTTGGCTACTTGATTATGTCTATACAAGTTTTTTATAGTTATTAGGATAAGTTAGCTTCAGTGCCTTATTATAATAAAAAAATAAACAAAAAAAAGCACTGATGTATGATATAGTATTTATAGAAGACGAGTATGTATAAGGAAATAAAACAAATGTTGTTATTTCAATTCGATCTGACAATTTCTATAATTATATATGTTAAATAGTCATTTATTTTTTATTAGTAAACCGTTTTTGTATGATAAAATTATATATTTATTTTATAATATAAATTATAGACGTGCGGTCTGTAATTTTTTTCTGTTTTCATACACCAGGTACTGCCTAATGTACTATAAGGAAACCTGTCTCGTGCATTAACAAGGCTATATTTGCGACAAAACCAGTCTAAATGTGTGCGAGCCATATGAGATTACTTAACTTTGATTTTTATACTTACTCATTAAGAAAAGATAACGCAACCATTTTTGCAAGGGCTAATTCATATTCACCTTTATATACTTACTTACTATAAAAATACCAATACGTATTTTACGGACAGACCGTTACATTTTATTTCGTTCGTTTCGTTAAGTGCAATTATTTTTATCCAATGCCAATATTATTGATTGAATGAGTTACTCTAGGATTAATACGTAATGTATTATATTTATTGAACATTATTTATTTAATTTTACCGTACGAGTGAATCTACATATAGTATTTTATTTACACAGAAATTATTTAAAAAAAAATTTCGGCCACGAATACTAATATTTTTTTCTTATATCAAATGCTTAGCTTTCTCTCATTTCACATTTCTAAGTCAAAATCATAATTATTTAGTTCATTAATTCAGTAAGGATTCTTTTTAATCTTCAATAAGTTACATTATTGTAAAATACATTTTGAAAAGTCCTTATAACTGTTGCACTAAAGGTATATATACTTATATATTGTGCAATTCTTTAGTTATTTATTAAATCCAATTAGTTTAACATACGCATGTTACGTTAATTTTTAATTACATTTTTTTTGATCGGTTCATTTTCATACGACTACCAAATTATGTAAGACAATAATTATGTTGTGATATGACTTAAAAATATATATCAATTGTAACTTTTTCTTAAAAGGTTATTCAAAATATGAGCACACAGCTGACATTTTATAGTTACACAATAAAATAATGTTAATAACATTTTAACTTTATATTATGTGTAAATTGTGCATTTATTATCGTCATTTATTAGGGCGATTTTGACTTCACTGAAATTAAAATTTTCTGTCTTTTTCAGATATTTTTATTTTTTTTTATTTTTTTTTATTATTTACAAGTTAGCCCTTGACTACAATTTCACCTGATGATAAGTGATGATGCAGTCTTAGATGGAAGCGGGCTAACTTGTTAGAAGGAGGATGAAAATCCACACCGCTTTCCGGTTTCTACTCAACATCGTACCGTCTTTGTCAGTAGGGTGGTAACTAGCCACGGCTGAAGCCTCCCACCAGCCAGACCTGGACCAATTAAGAAAATCTCAATCGGCCCAGCCGGGGATCGAACCCAGGACCTCCGTTTTGTAGATCCACCGCGCATAGCACTGCGCCACGGATGCCGTCGAAAATACACTACATGCCATAATTGTTTTTGTATCTTTATACATTCATAATGTTACTATTTAATGAGGGTTGAGCAGTTTGTTAGTTAATGACAATATTACCTACTATAGGGATGTAGATATAAGTACGTTCTATAATTTGTATTAATTAATTTGCCAAGTCTCGTAACTGTTTTACAATCAAGATGGAAAGTTGGTCTTGTGTAGGGCTGCCTTAATTAGACACGTAGTCGTTTATCTGTCGATTACATAAATAAACAAATTAATTCAAGGCTTCACATGCGTAACAAAACGCCGATTGCCAACCGAATCGACGTTTTCTGAGAAGTTTCGATAAATGTCAGTACAAAAAGACTTGTAACGCATTGTAATTTCTTACATTAGAGGTAACTCCAATAGCTAATTAGCTGTTACGGAACAATTACAGAAAGTTAAGTTTGGTCTTTAGCCGTCTCTGTAAGAATATATTCAAATCTAACGACTTCTTTGACGCAATTGGGAAAGTTTTGCTTTAGAATCGTGATTTGATTCGACTTCAAACTTAGTCCTAAACTTAGTACTAACGTAGTAGTAGAACTTAAAAAAGATGAAATTTAGGTACATGTTAAAAAAACTTTTGGAAGTCTGGTCTTCTTCCAGATATCGGCCGTGGCCGTGGTGATAATACCATATCGACAAAGATGTACGTACCTAAGGATGTGCCTAAGAATGTAAAGATGTACCTAAGGATGTATCGTTCCGGTACTATGCTGCCAGAATTGGAAAAATGTATCTCTCCCAAATTAGCGTTTAACCATCTACCATCTTATTTTATACCATCACTTAAGCTTATAAATTGTGTAATTAATAACTTCTACAATTTCTTTTTCCCAGGAGCAGCTTGGCTGTTTAAAGCAGAAATGCAATTATTTTTACCAGATTTATTTTATTAATTATAGGCTATTAGGATAAGTTAGTGAAAAATAAACTTATTAATTGTATACTTTTAAAAAAGCTTCTACATAACATCATTTACTTTTTATGGTAAATTAATATAGATTCCGCAGGTAGACGCAGGTTTACTTCAAGAGGGCATTAACCGCGAACGATCTTTATATATAAAAAGATGTAAAACTTTTTATGTGATTCATTCAATATACGAGTATAGTATGAGAGAGGGCATTAAGTTTTCTTATGCAACTATTACACGTAACATTTTCGAATAAATAAATATCGTGTGAATGTAGTCATTGATACAAATATATTTAGACTTATATATTTTTATCCTAGATATTCTCAGAGTGAAATAAAGCCTTAGTAGCACTTGGTATCAAAATCATTTTTTTGATTATTATGTTGACATAGATTTTTACGTTTGCTGTAGATACTGATGCTAATTATATAATATACCGTTATAAAGAATATTCTTTAACAGTACTCCTCTATAACTTCGCCCGCTTAGAATTCAGGTTTATGAATTGCAAGATAATGCAAAACATCTTTCTCTCCTTAGAAATGTATAGTGAAATTATTTGAAGCAATTTTATTATTTATTAACGCTTAGTAGCTGATATTCAAATGGAATAATATATTCTATGCTCATAGCCAAAACTACTGAGTATGACTGACATATCGGATATCTTTCACTGAAATTGTACTAATTAAATAGTCAAAACGAATACTAGATAGGTACTAGATAGTATTAATGTACTAACCGTTTGATGATTTTATATACTTAATACATAGTATTATCTCTACATAGTTGATGATTATTTATACATAGTTGATGACGTTGATGATTTATTAGTCGCTGTCTCTTGGACTAAATATTATCAAAACAAAATGTAAAATATCGGGTCATAGAGATCGCTGTCTCGTTTGTAAACAAATATTGGCTCGCTATACCGGTTTTCTAGCTTAAATCGCGCGCATGGATTTTGTGTTTTTTTAAAAGGAACGGTAAATTTTCCGCAGTCGTAGAGATAAATATAAGCTTAACACTACAATACTGCATGCATGCATTTTCAACTATCGTGACAAAAGTCTTTATGTAACAATTCTTCAGAATTTTGGAGAAGATAAATCCAGTTTTAATATATGTTTTCATACACCCAGAATTTATATCATAAAGTTTTACATTTACACAGAAAATCGTACAAAAATTATTGTAATACTTGCAGTGAAATCTAATCAAATCGTTATTTATTTTCAAATGTGGTAGCTACTCGTATGTTTTGATCTTTTGAAGCCCAAACAATTCTGTTGCACTTGAACTTTTGCCATTTATTGTTATAGGTAAGTGGTAGGAAAACTATTATCAAATTGTAATTAAGGTTGAGGTTTGCATATACAGGTATCAGTATTGAGGTGATCTGTACCTATACCTGCGTTGGTACAGTGCCGTTTTGACAGATATCGTCACAGGGGAAAGGCGTTTATGTAACGTATGACGAGTTAATGACATGACTTAAAATTGTCGCACTCGTTTATCCTACAAATATTATAAACGCGAAAGTTTGTATGCTGCTGAACTGTTGAACTGATTTGGTTGAAATTTAAAAAAAAGACAGATAATACTCTGGATCCGCACAAAGACTACATTTTGTCCCGAAAAAATGTATGGTGCTAGCGAGATTTGCGAAAAACTGATGGTTACCGATCTCTTTCACGTCGCGACTGCTGAACTGTAATTCGTACTGTACGTAAACTGTAATTAAATTCTAATTTGGAATTGAGATACTTAGATTATAGCCCACATATGTTACTTTTTATTCTGAAAAACGTCGATGGTTTTTGCAAAAAATGATGGTTCTGATGGTATGAATGTTTGTTACTCTTTCACTTTTTCTTTGATTTTGGAGATCGGGATTATATCCTGGATTTACACAAAAGCTTAAACTTCATTTTACGCGGTATCAGATATTGCCCTAAATGTATAGCAGCGGGGTCCGTGGTCTCATTCGCTTTTCTTGTTAGCAAGTCAGGATAAAAAGTAGCTTAATTATGTACTATTCTAGACTGTTCTATGTCTTTGCCATCTTTCATCAACATCCATACTGACGTTCTGGAGTTAGTCCTACCGTCTGTAACTAGCCCGATTTCGTTTTACGTATTTTACAGTGTTATGAAACTTTATCAAAGGAAAATATACCATAAAAGTTGTGTGCAGCTTCTGAGTATTGAGCTTGCCTTTTCAGTAGATTTGCCATATAGTCTGTAATAATGAGCAATTTGAGCAAGCAAGTCAGCTAAAACTAAATGAGGTTAACATTGATACATTCATTGAGTTAAAACAAATACATAATATTCACTATAACATATGTTATCCTTGATGACTCATAGCCACTGAGGTGTCAACTTTGTTCGTTAACACTTCCGTATTTTTTTAGTATTTAGGTTACTATTTTAAACAACATAACTTAAAACGGACTATAACACGCGAAAGGTCCAAAACCATCTTACAACTATTTAGATTAGCAAAATGTGCGATTTAGACTTGAAAATGATAAAGCAGGATCAGTAAATAAAAAAAAGACTAAAAAGCTGCAATTTTGGGCAACAATTTCAGTAGCAGAAGAGTAAAGAAATAACAATAAAGACTTTTTAACAAGATTCTTTTTATTTAAATGTTCGCAAAATGTGTCAAAATACCTGTTCACCGTTACGACCGCAGTGTGTTCTGTAAATTTAAAGTCTAAATATATAAAACTCATAGGTGACTGACTGACATAGTGATCTATTCAACCACTGGACGGATCGGGCTGAAATTTGGTATGCAGGTAAATGTTGACATAGGCAACCGCTAAGAAAGAATTTTGATCAATTCTACCCCCAAGGGGATAAAATAGGGGATGAAAGTTTGTATGACACTGCCAATTTTGCGGCCATTTAGCTGAAATTTTAAATAAAAATAGATTTTACTCTAGATTAACCACCATAGGCTACTTTTCATCCCGGAAAAATCCATGGTTTCCGCGAGATTTGTGAAAAACTGAATTCCACGCGGACGAAGTCGCGGGCGTCCGCTAGTTTAATATAAAAGTTGACAATTTTGTAAGAGTGGCGGCCTTGGAGCAGGCCTCTTTGTAATCAAATAGTGTTAAGGTACGTTTTGGATAAACTCACGAGCGATAGAATGTATCAGTTGGTGATTTGCGATTTGTGCATTGCCAAACATGACAGATTGGTGTTAGATGCTTCGACTTGTTTTGTTATTCAGTCGCCCAGGTGGTTGAGGTATCAGAGATTACAATTGTTGTAAACATCACAAAGAATGTTTAGCACAATTTTTGAATAAACGTTTTTTGAGTTTATTGGAGATTATTGGAGTTTACTCCTTAAGAATCGATTTTTCATATATAGCAACCAGTATTAAAAAAAATTTGGTCAGTAAAATAAGTACTGTCTTGTGTGAAGATATATCTCCTAATAGTAATCGCCGTGTTCTAAATATTTGATACATATTTTATTATGATGCCGTCAACACTCTTTTCTTTCTCGCCATGAGATTACTTGTATGTTGGATACTTATTGTACGCACGCCACGCAGTATTCCAACTCGACGAGTGGTCAGCCAGCCAGTGGGACTCAAAAAAGCAAGCTCTATTCTATAATTCACACAACCCTGACTCGTTGGAGGCACATCGAGAACACAGAGTGCGTCTACAAATTCAGGGAGTTACCTCCAGTTGTCAAAACCCTAGAATCACTCATTGTCTCACATGGGTTTGACATGAGCCCCGGCGTATGTAGCTGCCAGGAGGGCCTCACTTGTATCCATCCGCCAGGAATCCAGTGAACTATACAGGAGTTACCTCCAGTTGTCAAAATCCTAGAACCACTCATTGTCTCACATAGCTTTGACATGAGTCCCGGCGTACGTAGCTGCCAGGAGGGCTTCACTTGTATCCGCCAGGAATCCAGTGAACTATGGCAACATAAGATAGCTATCGTGCCACTCTATCTGGTACTATTTTATATATTTTTCGTTCCGCGACATGTATGTACTGTAAACACGATAACTACCTAACACATACCTTCATCCGGTGAATGGATACAAGAAATCACAATGGGCTGGCCGCGTATCATCGGCATTAGTATTATCAATCAGTTACTTAATGTTTATTATCTTCCAACGGCCTTACTGCCATATCTAAATAAGAGGTAATTTACCATAGAACAAAGAGCCTCTAAAATGCTTGGCGTGATAGACAACAAAGTTATTGCTAGAAACTGCGTGAGAATTTCAGAAGTTTTATGAATGATTACTGTATACTATTATACAGGCATATGCGACATCATTCTCGTAGATTACCCGTTGTTCTATGGAACTGAAATATTTTTCCAGGACAATACTGATGTCTCGTAATGCGTAATGAAACTCCGCATTATGATGTCCAGTTCTTGACAGTTGACACTAATAACATGACAAAGTTAAGATATTCACTGACCTGAGGCAGATTACCTGCACCCGAGCATAACATAAAGTGTACTCCAACGATATCTTATTAATATGCATGCAATGATTGCAAGATGAAAACTGCGCAAATGTTGTCTATCTCAACCGTAATAACACATTTTACACCAAGTGTAGAAAACTTTCTTCTTTTTTGGGTGGCTTTTTGATTGGTTAGTTGTGGCAATTTAAGATCTGATCTCGGATATTCGCAGCATCAACATCATATATATGCCGATTGAGATACAGAGGTACATATAGGTAATGTAGTCAGTCCACCTAGTGAGAGGTTGATTAACACTGCGCTTTCCAGTGCGGGGTCTCCGTTCTTGCACCTTTAGATCCCAGTGTTAATCAGTTATCATCAGCTATCAGTGTTCTTTGAGCTATCAGCTCTGCTCATTAAATTTGCGATCCATTAACCTGTGTCGTAAACTTTCCTTCTTCAGCGGATCTCCTTATTTTTTTATCATTACACAGAGAAACTCCAAGCTTAGCTCGCCCAGTGGACTCCGAGCCATCTTATCAGGCCCATATTAAATTCGCCAATATTCGATAGCCTGAATATTATTTAAGCGTGAAAGAATTATGATTTTGATGAATGTTATGGTTTCACGTAGTTTTCTTCATCATTCAATGAGCATAACTGATGCCAGTTAATCGTAACGTAAATTTATAAATTCTTATCTTATACGAGTATATATAATCAAATAAATTAAATGAAGTTAATAAATAACATTCTGAGTTAAACCACACATTCAACAACAAATGGACATAGCGATCTCG
Source organism: Bicyclus anynana (assembly GCF_947172395.1). Taxonomy (NCBI): domain Eukaryota; kingdom Metazoa; phylum Arthropoda; class Insecta; order Lepidoptera; family Nymphalidae; genus Bicyclus; species Bicyclus anynana. The sequence goes on from NC_069110.1 coordinate 5,723,715, forward strand.
AATAAATTATTTGTTTTGAACACCTAGAATATTAGAATATTCAGTTTTTATATAAGACAGACATGGACATTCTAACACTGCAATGGTTTGAATACTTTTCAAGGTTAATATAATACTTACATAATATAATATACGAGTATATATAACACATACACGCTTAAATAATAATTTTAAAGTCGGGGTTTATTTAGTTTATGTAAATAAAAACCATTTGAAACCAATCGTTAGCACTCTTTATAATTTCACAACTTTTAATGATTGTAATGATATATTCAGAGCAATTCTGTCCATATTTGTATCATACACTGATTGCTTCACTGTAAGTAATATATTGCTACACATGTGAAGTGTATTATATTTAAACAGATATGACTACTGCTGCTAAGCTACTGGACATAGATCGCAATTGCATTACATTATTTATAGGTATAACTTCTAGACATAATCCAATTTACTACATGTATGTCAGTATAATAATATGTCAATGCGATAAATTAAATTCATTTTTTAGTTTGTTCCATTGTTCATACATTAATTTTCTGTTTGAATGTTTGTTGTAGATTTCAGTGACGCTTGAGGGTTTGGAAGATCCCAGAAGTCCTATCAGAGTTGAGCCTGAGAGTTAGAACAACAGAAAGCACGAAACGAAGCACTAAGAGCGGAACGTCATTCCTATGACATCCAGACCTCGGCTTGAACGGAAATTGGAACCAACTACGTAACCCATTTTTTAAGGTTTAATAGAATCATAAATCTCAATAGTAAGTATGATTAATTGAAAAAAAAAAAACAAATAATCTTAAACAACCAATCAATTCAACTACCTCCATCATCATCTTCATGTGCCCATAAGATTACTTTAAATTAAAAATATTTTTTCTCATTTCATCATTGTTTATTTTTATATTTTTCGACGGGAATTTGTTAATTTAAGATCAATAATAATTTTCTTATTTCCTTATTTACTCTAGATTAATTAAAATATTGTAATACATATTTATGTATATCAGTGCATTTTGCTTTACGAGACAACAATGAAATAAAATATTATCTCATTTTAAAATTTGGGCGTTTATAACAACTACGCATTGAGTGTTCTATTGTGGAGCACATTTCTAGAGCATTAGAGTTCAACGCGCTCGAAGTGAGTGTCTTACCTAGCTATACGAGTTGTCCTTCATTCCAATATGAAAATCTCCTAGCGAACTAATAATGTGAAATATTAGATACAAATTTATATTGACTGCAATAGACCATTAATTCGAGGACTGGAATGTAGATTGCGTACATTTTAAGTTTAGGGTAGTAGGTACCTATTTAAACATCCAACGAATTAGCATTCAAATTTTGGACCAATAACATAAATAAAGTTTTGCAACTGTAATTACTTCGAAGCATTTATGACATTTTCAAAATAAGTCTAAAATACATAAATGTATGTTAATTTATATGGACGCTGGCAATTTAGTTGAAAGTACCCAAATCAAGGTAACATAATATTGTGCAGTGCTATAAAACATTGCTGTCAATTATTATGTTTTGCGTCAGGAACTACTGGTTCGATTTGAAAAATTCTTTCAGTTTTAGATAGCCCATTTATCGAGAAAGGCTATAGGCTATATATTATCTCCGTATTCCTACGGGAACGGGAACCACGCGGGTGAAACCGCGCGGCATCAGCTAGTTTTATATATTTTCGTAATATCTATAAGGAGTTCTACCACTTCTGTAACTTACTCAAATCTAAAAATCACGTACAAGCATTTTTATAGAAACAATTTTATTTTTTGTCTACGGGTATATAAAAACAATTTGTTTATTTAATTCGAATTCAACGTCTGTGTAATAAAAACAATAATACTTTTTTTAAAAGTTTAGTAACATAACCGGAACGGTCTAGTGATCTGATAAGTTTTTTTTATTGAAAAGGCATTAAGGTCAATATTTTCATATTTCTCAGTTTTAGGAACGAATTACACAAATTAAAAAATAGATATGTTTTTGCAATGTGAACTGTTCTAATTTTTTTAATGATATATTAAATTTGTTTGATTTATTTATTAGTTTATAATATAGACAAAATATTAGACCTCATAAAAATACGACTATAGGATATTATATCTACCTTTCAATTTGTTTTGGGTATTATTTAAATATAGGTACATGTGACGGGGAGTTGTTACCCTTTAAATTAAAGTTTCCAAGCATGAGTCATACTTGGCTTTAAATATTAACTACACAACTTTTTATTGTTTTCTCGCAATACGAGTAATCAAATTAATGTTTCCTCTCTCGAATCTATGAATTACTATTAAATACTATTAAATTATATTTATTTCGTCATTTAAATCTATTTATATTCTTAATTTGATTTATTTTGCTAAACATATGCAAATAGTATTATAATAATTAACAGTTAATAAATTTTTTTATAAAAAAAACACAATTACAAATAAATTGATATAAGTGTTTTGTGGCAATAGACAAGGCACATAGTTCAAAGAGCCGATGGACGTTAGTGTCTCAAGTTGCTGGAACGGCGACCCCGCACTGGAAAGCGCAGTGTTGGTCGACACCACACTAGGTGGACCGAGAACATTAAGCGGGTAAGATATAAGGCAGGAGCCGCTGGATGTTGGCGGCTCGTGAACGTTATGTTTGAAAGTCCATGCAAGAGGCCTTTGTTCAGCAGTGGCTGCTGATGATGACGATAATGATATTTGCGTGTGATAAAATTATTGTTTGTCAGTATGTATTCAAGATTTTTTATAAGTTTATTTTCTCATTCTGAGATACAGTTTGGGAATAAAATATTGCCCAAGCTACTCCATAAAATATTCTGTTCCTTATAAGAATCCTGTCATCGGATCACCTGTAACAAACTGACAGACAGACAGACAGACAGACAGACAAATATTTTTTTTTTAAAACAATTTTTTAATATTTCTTTTTTTGCGAAAATTAAAAAGCTGTTTACCATCAGTTTTATTTATTTGTAGTTTTATTTAAAACAAATGTTTTTTACGACAACAAATTAGCTCTGTTGTTAACTGCTTACAACTGAGTGTCATAATAAAAAAGGTATCTAAGATAATTTAATAATTAAGTAATGGGAGTAATGTGTGAATATTTTCGTGTGAACCGGGTCTGAGATTGTTATGTCGAATCACGTAATACTTACAAAATTGGGAGAGAAGCGAAGCTTGCTCACGAATATATACAAACAAATTAAATATTTTATTTTGTATATAAATATGTTAATGAAATAATACTGATCCATGAGGTTGGTGACCCAAGATCAATTATTTACTTAGGTATAATAGATGGGATAATAGATGCATGCCCAGGATCGGATTCGAACCAACGCCCTCCGAATCAAAGGCAGAGGTAATATCCACTAGGCTATCACGTTTTCACCTAGTTTGTAGGGATTCTCTGGATCTACTGAAAACTATTTAACCAATTGATGGTTTTATAAGCTTTACGTTATCCCAGTTTTTCCACGGGAACGGGAACTACGAGGGTAAAACCGCGTGGCATCAACTTGTACACCATATAGAATGTATTGGTACTTATTCTATGTCACTTAAATATTTACTCGCATTTTCTGATTTGCCTCGTTAGCTCAAGTCGTTTTGACAATAATCATAAAAACAGCACAATATTGTTACTCAAATCAATTTATATAAAAAAAAAAACATTCCTCAGTTTGAGAATAAACAACCAAAACCAATCGATTCATATTTTGTTTGAGCATTCCAAATTCATGGAAAATCAGTTGTGACACCTTTTTGTTTCTACTCTTCAACAAAAATAGACCTGTTTTTGTCGCGTAACCTAGAAACAGTTTCTTATCTGGCGATATCTTATTTCAAAATCCAAAAGACAATTGAGCATTAGAAATATTTCCCAACTGAAACAGCATGCAGTTTTGTTAGGAAGCTAATTGGCACTCCCGATCAATTGTGTACTCATTTTGATTGATTAACTCGTTTGAGCTGCGAAATAGTCACTCTCCGAGTTGGCTGCAGTTGTCTACCAATGTGTAATTATGAGGCAATTACTATCACTTAATCTGTAATCACGTTAGCCTTTATTAATAGTACGTGTTCGTTTGGTTTGACTTGCACATGACGGCTTACAGCACCTACTTTTAATGTTTAGTGAATCATTCAAAATAATCGTCTATACAAATAATATGGTCTGAGAGAATGTGACGTGGATAAAAAATATGAGGTTCCTATAAAGTACACGAAGCAAAAAATCAACATCAACCCACTATCATAATGGTCATCACTATCACTATTACCAAGGATAATCCCGTCGTCGTCCCAATGCGGATTGGCAAACTTCACACACTCTGTAAAATCTCTGGTATGCAGGTTTCCTCACGATGTTTTCCTTCACCGTTTGAGACACGTGAAATTTAATTTCTTAAAATGCACACAACTGAAAAGTTGGAGGTGCATCCCCGGACCGGATTCGAACCCACATCCTCCGGAATCGGAGGCAGAGGTCATATCCACTGGGCTATCACGGCTCTCGTACCTACATGTAATAAAAATATTGTTCAGTCAAGTAGGTACATAGCGTAGGATAGTTTATCAGAGGTCAATGCGAATGGTGCTTATGGGCCGTTTATCAAGTGCGGTCGAGCAAGGTCTGCTATTATTCCACGACTATCGAACAACTGCGACTCCGTTTGCGTTAAACTATATTTTAAAAATACCAAACCATGAATTTTCCGGGATAAAAATTTTAAATTTGCTTATGTTCTGCTTGTTCAAAGCTCATATTAATTACACCAAATTTCAACCATATCGGTTTTCCATTGATCAGCCATGAAAGGTAACAGACAGATAGGTAAATATATGTATAATATTAGTATAGACCAACAGCCAGCGAGTATGAAGCGAGATAAATCTGGAATATCTTTCAAAGTTATTAACATTCTCGGATAACATTTTCAAGTCAATTGACATACATAGAAGCCAATTAATTGTTAAGGTCGTCTTAAATATTAAATTGTTGTTGTTAAATACTAACAATGAGTCAGATGGATTTAAAAGATTCAACTGCTTCTTGGTTACTGGTTTGCCTAAGCCGAGAGAACATGGGTTCGAGACTTCCTCTCCTTCCTTTCCTTCTTCCTTTGGACACTTTGGACTAGTATTGTACCCACTCCTACCACAGTCTTTACAGCTAATTGAAGGGTCCAAGGCAGTGCCGGATTAAGATAACTTGATGCGCTAAGCAATCATCTCCTGTGGGCCCCCCTATTCTTAAGTGAACTATAAATAATCAATTAATAAAAAAATGTTTTTTTTAGTTGCTTTTTTGGGCTCATTTCTTTTTTTAGTCGTCTCGGATGACCCCTAGACGGAATGTCCTAAGCAATTGTTTAGGACATTCGTCGAAATAGGCTAATCCAGGACTGGTCTAAGACCTATGTCCAGCTGTGGACGCATACAGGCTGGGTGAAGAAGAGAATTAAGACAATTCTCTGGAATGCAGGTTTCCTCACGATGTTTTCCTTCACCGATTGAGACACGTGATATTTAATTTCTTAAAATGCACACAACTGAAAAGTTGGAAGTGTCCCGGGCCGGATTCGAACCCACACCCTCCGGAATCGGAGGCAGAGGTCATATCCACTGGGCTATCACGGCTCCTAAGCGCAGTAGTCAACATATCTTTATTACTGCCAGATGCTGATTTTTATATTAGTTAAATTTAGATCATTAATATTTTCTAATTACTTTGTCTTTATTTTTATCACATATTTGACTAATTAAGCAAGCGAATCATCAGCGTCACCTATGTAACATCGATTCTTTTTCCAACGGTACGCAAATTAAACATCCATGGGAGTAACATCCGCTATCGAGAGGCTATGTTATCAATTTATAAATCGGATGTCATTCTCATTCGACACGTATTGTAGAAAGAGAATCGTTGAGTAACATGGCTAGAGCGGCTGTTGTTAGTGATTACCATCAGCCATGGCAATTTGGTTTGCAATACCGGAGGCAAAGCTAATACTTTGCCAGCCTTTGCGCGATTGTCCACCCGACCCTTAAATAGTCACTTATTATAACTGTGTGGAAACAACGTTGAATCTACAATTTGCAGGTGCAAGGAATAAATGAGGCAAATACCTCTTCCAAGTAACCCCGCTTTTATCTTAGACAACATCGTTACTTAACGTCAAGTGAGATTGTAGTCAAGGGCTAATCTTTCATTAAATAAAAAAAGTCTTTTCCGACTAATTGGAGAGGAGAGGTCAACGACCGTAGGTACAATTATAATGTCGTTGTGAGAGGGTTATATTAAATAGAAAAAGGTGGTGAAAAATAAAATTTGAAAACACAATTACAAACACATATCTGCCAAACTCCATTAATGAGGTAAACAATTTAAAAGAATTTGAATAATCGCTTAGCTCCTATTGCCTCATTTCTACAAACTAAGAAAAATATTAAAACTTTGCATTTAAAATTATATATTAATGCACAAATACAAGTAAACTTTAATTGAACAGTCTGTACTTTCTTTGAAGAATTCAACTTCTTTAAACCGAAAATTGAATTAATTTTTAAGGTATACTTTTGTGGTAAGGCCTAAAGTTTTTGGTTATTATATTTACTGCTTAGCGTCACATCGCTTACCAATTTATTACTAAACAAGTAAAAAATATCGGAATCGATAAAACCATTTTCAAATGATATTTTATACAAACACGAATGTTATAAATTTTCCGTTCAGAATTAAATTTTAGTTAAAACGCAGATCTATAATTATCTTTGCTTTTAATCACCTAATAAATCTGACAGTGATTATTGAAGATGATTTTATACTGATGTATTTTTTTTACTATTACTATCAAATCACCATCACTCTTAAGTGTAAGTAAAAAACAGTGTAACTCGGAGATATATTCATCATCATAATTATCAACCTATATTCGGCTCACTGCTGAGCTCGAGTCTCCTCTGTGAATGGGAGGGGTTAGGCCAATAGTCCACTACGCTGGCCCAATGCGAATTTGTACGGTTGGCAAAAATATTATGTTACCGTAATTAAAATATATGATATGATTAAACCTTAATTTTATAAGACATTTAGTAGTATTTTTTATACTCGATGAATTTTCTCTTTTCCTATCCAATTAATAGTATACCGCAATAGTCCAATGCGGCCATCGATCCTAATATGAGGATCTATAGCCGAATGCATAATCGTGGCCACAAACTTTTGATGCTGCTTTAGTCTGAATTCTGCTGAACCTGTTATTTATACATCTACATAAATATAACAAAGTCCTCCGGCGCATCTGCCTGTCTATCTGTTCTTATTAAATTTAAATATTACTAAACGATTTTTCATGCAGTTTTCTCCAAAAAAGTACAATGATTCATGGAAATGGTTTGTGTATATAAGTTGTAAATATTTTGTAAAATATGACAGTAAAATTTAAGCCGATGGCAATAAAACAATTATTGGAGTTTTAGGGGTTTGTTAAGCCTGAAAGTTTTCAAAAACGCTGCCTGATCTTTGCAAAACATAACAATACATTGTAAGATTTTCTTTAAAGGTCGTATATTTATAAAAACGTCCGATATGGCATATATCTGTATTTTAAAGATAGCTTACTACTTTTTGTATACACAAACTAAATATATATATTTACATCTTCATAAATCGCCATATGTGATGAAAGATGACTCTCAAGATGTAAATATATGCCAATCCGCATTGACAGCCTAACCCCTCTCATTCTGAGAGGAGACTCGAGCTCAGCAGTGAGCCGAATATGAGTTGATAACGAACGAAGGATAACTTACTACAACAACCATTCTACCCTATTAATGGTTAAATAATATGAAAGTTTACACTTATTATCTGGCAGACGAAGTTGCGGTTGTCCACTAGTTTAAAAATAAGTGTTTTGTAATATTGGGTGCCTCATCTTTTGCTTTGCATATTGTTGTTCCGGCACGGGTACATCAAATGTATTTCTATTAATCAATTTTATTACAAAAATAACCATAACGCGTTATTTAAGGCTAAACCTGATTAACAATATATCTTTTTATATATAAATAATGTTTTTCATTCAACAACTGGAACATACGTTATTATTAATTTATATATCGATTAATCTGAACGAGGTATCATCATTGACCTAATTAATCAGCCTGCGAAGCCCAATCAAATATATACCATACAAGCTGACGCCGCGGTTTCACCCGCGTGGTTCCCGATACCGTAGGAATATAGGGACAATCTATAGCCTTCCTCAATAAATGGGCTAAGTAACACTGAAAGAATTTTTCAAATCGGACCAGCAGTTTCTGAGATTAGCGCGTTCAAACAAACAAACAAACTCTTCAGCTTTATAAAATTAGTATAGATTTAAAAATCAATAAACTACTAGACTTTATCCGCATGGAACTTAGGTTTTTACATATCCAGCGTAAATTTCAGCCAAATGGCTTTAGCAACCGGAACAAATATACACACAAACTTTCGCCGTCATACTATTAGTGTGATAATAATTAAAATAGCTGCCACGGTAAAAGGAGCCTGAAATCATCATTAATTATGTCGTCGATCCCGCCCACATGTCTATTGTCGTATACTTCGCGCCACGAAACAAGTCCCGTAGACGCGGCGCTAATATCGTTAAGACCCTCATTGTTATTTGGTAATGGTCGTCTTATTGTCAGTTGTGTAAGGCGCTGTCAATTTTAGTTCAGGTTTTAGCTGCGGGACTTATCTCGTGGCGCGGAGTGTACCACTTACTTGTTCAAAGTTACTCTCAGCTATGTTCATCGCATAAACACTGGTTAATTGTTTTAATGATGACGATTTTTTTTTATTGAGAAAGAATACAATACGACTTATTCTAATTTATCCCAATAACTATACAATACAAACTATACAATACAAATCATGCACGAGTGGAATGGAGGTAAGACCACTGGCTGCATTTCCGTGCTGGACAGCCAGGCTGATCTTTTACGCAAACAATGAGCCAGCCCTATTATCACCTGTCTAGTAACTAGCCTCGGTGAAATGATTCGTAGAATTTTATTGGCTTATGATAACTTATATTATCTAACCGTTAAGAGCTCATATCTTAATTATTATTTATCACTACATCAATATGTACGAGTATAAGTAAAGTGAAAGTGTAGAAAGAAATAAAGAATTATGTGAAGTAAATAAACAAATCACTGTTGGTCTTATTGAGATTATTTTTTACAAAAAATCACTTTACTCGTAACTCATTAATTACGAGTAAGACGCTGGTTTTTGTAAAACATTTTTAATACGTATTATTAAGCACCCCAAATTTACGCGAATAAAGTCGAGAAAATCAGCTAGTTATTCCCTTAAGCAGATAATAGTTATCGTTTAAAATATTCCGCAATACACGTTTTAATATTATCTTTAAACGGAAACATTGCAAACGCAAGATTCAATAAAAATATTTGCACCGGTTAGGGGAATGAATTTCAATAATTTTCGTATTTGTACAATTTATTCAAAGAAATATGTTTCCTTTTAAAATTCCTAAAGCATTTAAGGCGTCGCGGAAAGTTATTATGGAGAATCAGCCTTATTTAAAACAGTATTGATCAAATGCTTGGTTACAGTCTTGGGCTGAGCGTTCACTGAAACCATAATCGGTTATACGGAACGTTATGATTTTAGTACATTCGTTTTTTTTGCTTCTATCGACGCAACTGCAGATACATTGTATTTAATAGACACATCGTTTTCTTTAAGTATAATAATTATTAAGATATGTATTTATCTGCTGCCCTATTCACTAATTAGGTCTTTATTGACAACCTAATGTCAACTACCAATGATATCCTCAAAGGGTTGTAAGTAAGCGCCGGATGACATTTATTACATAGAACCACAATTTCGTATAAGTCAACTAATATACGCCAAATTAGTGAATTGGCCTGCAAGACAATATATTTAGAGAATACACATCACTACCCAGTCCTCCTAACTAATTGTCGAGGTTAAGCAAATGTGTACCTATGAATGTACGGAAATCTCGGTGGACGAATCCGACTCATACTTATCGTTTTTTTTATAATATCATCATCAGCACCACTCAGAATGAGAGGAGTTAGACCTTAGTCCACCACTCTAATTTTTCACTGCTCACGATGTTGACCTTCGCCGTTTGAGACAAGTGATATTTAATTTCTTTTAACACACGTAACTGAAAAGTTGGATTTGCATGCCCTGAACCGATTCAAACGTACGCCCTCTGAATCAAAGGCAGAGATCACATCCACTGGGCTATCACGTCTTTTATAATATAGATTAGGTTTAACTCATTAGCACTTGTTGTTTTGATTCTTAAAGGCTCTTCGAACCAGTTTCGTAGACCGTGTAAATAGCAAAAGTCTTAGCAAAGCTTTACTACGTTGCGTTATGCATTGACACAGCATTACCTTTTACTAATTTAATCAATTGAATTTGATTAATGAAATAATTTATTCAAAATAAATTGTAGTATTGATAAAAAACGTAATTAAATGTACTTATTACGTTATTAGAACCAGGTCGCAATATCCTTTACTTTTTACTCTGTTTAAACCTTCAAATTATCACATAGATATTTAATATTAATAAATTGAATAAAATTATGTAAATGAATAGAAAAGTTTTCTTAAACTTAATACTTATTAGCATCAACTAGAAATATATTATCACAAACATATTTTATTTAAGGGATGTTGCTAGTTATTCGGTATTATTATAGACAGACTTACTTTCGCATTTATATATAGATAATTAGTTTGGATTAATTAGTATGGATTTGCTCAGAATGAGAGGGGTTAAGCCTTAATCCACCGCGCTGGTCAAATGCGGATTGGCAGATTTCACACACCTTTTTTGTTTTTTTTAGGAAGAAAATTTTTAGGTATGCTGGTTTCCTTCACGATGTTTTTGCCTTCACTGTATGAAACCCGTGATATTTAATTACCTAAAATGCGCATAACAGTAAAGTTGACCGTGCATGCCTCGAACCGGATTCGAACCTACGCCCTCCGAATCGAAAGCTCAGATCATATCCACTAGGCTATCACGTCCCGTGAGTAAACAAGGTTAAAAACCTATATAGCCCGTAATATGCAATTCTGTGATAATGTAAGTTTCATTAGCGAAAGAGTTTTTGAAATCGGTTTATTGGTTAGCCGTGCAGAAAGCACAAAGTAACTCACTTTTTCTTTTTGAATATACTTATATATGCCTACATCTTCGTCCCCGTAATAGTTCGTGTAATAAACACAGTTAAACTATACGTGCGTATCTCTCTTTTGAATCGCTTTAACTAATGATGAAAACCGCATTAAAATGTGTTGCGTAGTTTTAAAGATATAAGTCTACTCGTACTCGTATATATGCTAAGAAATATATATTTATATATTTCCCATTTAAAACTGCATTATTAACATAAATTTGTAAGGTCTTAAACTTTAAACATAAGTATATCGTTTAATTATTATTATATTTTTCTAAATGTCGTAAATTTAGCCCTTTGGTTAAGTGAAAACAAATTATGTGATGAATTACATAATTCTTTTAAAGTAAAAAGTTCAACGGCCCATTTTATAAGAAAACCACTTTTTAAAACCAGTTCTTTAACCTGATCGTTGAACAAGAATACAAAATGAAGGAGTAGTTAGCAACCACATATTAGTTTTAAGTATATATTGCAGTTATCGTGGACATTAATATTGTCAAATTTGACCTGATTGTTTTGTCTAATATGTTTACAGTCATGTAATGATTTCATGATAAAATTATAGTCATTATATCTCATACTTATATATAGTAATTTATTATGAATACAATTTGTATGCAAATACGTTAAAACTTAACGTTTATTATCTTAATAACGCTCATTGAATTTCTCTTACAAAATGATGCAAATGTTAATTATACTGTGTGATGTAATACTATAGCAGTAAAGTTATAGTAATCGCGTATTTGGCCGATTCATTTTGCCAAATTATTGCCGATTTTTTCAAGTAGTAGAGGGATTTTGGATTACAGACTCACCGCACAGTTCCAATGTTGTCTTAATTGACACGTTCACTATACCTGAGGGCTTAGTGGCAGTTTGATATTTTTTTTTTCAATTTCTAAGTAATTGAAACAGCGCCATCTAGTGGGACTACGGCACAACTGTTTCAATTCTATATAAATTCGCGTTTACGTTAACGCGATAGTAACATTATGAAAATATTGAAAACTCCCACTAGGCTGTTTGTTATTACAAAATAATTGCGCGTGCTTTTCTATTTTTTGTCTAACTTTTTCATAAAATATGGACAAATAGTTAAACAGAAAGACTTATTTGTATTTGAGCAAAAAAAAATTAATATAGTAGGTACGAGGATACCTACGCAGAAAAAACGTAAAAACCGCACAAATTGGAGATTATCAGTGGCCAAATTAACAAATTATAATTGAAGTAACATCACTATGATTTAACGAGTACATGCTTAAAACCCACCAATCTACATAGCAACAGCGTATCGGATTTAGCTCCATATCATCTGGAACTCCTTCCACGTCGAAGACTTTTAAGTGTGGACCTTTAAATTAGGCTTATAATGATGATGACATAAAAAACTAACATAAGGGACATTAAGTTACACACCTACAATCTTTGTTCTCTCAGAATAACAAATAATTTGTTATATTAAAAACATATATATATATATATATATATATATACATATATATGTAGTTAGAAAATATGCCAGCGACTCGTAATGCCGTGATGCGTTCACAGTCAAGCGCTATTGTTATTACCAAATAGAAGTTATATTACTTACATCATTCACGAGTTGAATGTTTGGAACTCTCTAAGACAAGTATAGCGTTAAATGCGGTGCGATTAATGAATAACATTGATATATTACGGGCGTTACCAGTCTTGTCTATGACGAATGGATGGGCGAATGGACATGCATTAGCATTAGCATAGTTCATTAAGTGGTTGTGCCTGATTAGCACTAAATGGGAGCAATTCCGTTGACATGACATGCCGCGCCTGCTGTAACAAATATGACCATTCCGAGGCCCTACAGATCAGGGTTTTTTACCGCACGTACTTAATATTCCAATTTATAAGCTTAACTAGCGAACGCCCGTGGCTCCGTTCGTTTTTACTACACCCACAGAAGCCATGGATTTTTGCGGGGTCTAAAAATAGCTTATTTTCAACTACAAGCTCCAATTTATCCCTCTACCAAATCATGGCAAATCGGTTCAGCGGTTTAACTGTGAAAAGTTGATAGATAGACAGACTTACTTTCGCTTTTATAATACGAGTATTAAATAGTTAGATATAGAGATAAGTTTAATGGTATATAAACAGCTTGTAAATAGTTTTTGATATTTTTTGCAGTACATCACGAGGAATCACATCTCCAGAGAGACCTTTAAAGTTCTATTGAAAAGTATTCAGCGGTATTTTTCGAAAGATTAATTACCTTGAAGATTTGTGGCTGGCATGATTTCTCATATTATGCCGAGAAGAATATTAAATTAATACACTTTATGTTTGTACGATTGACGGTCTACAAACGCTACCATTTCGCAAACTAAATAAATGTATAGACATGACAGCCGTGATAGCCCAGTGGATATGACCTCTGCCTCCGATTCCGGAGGGTGTGGGTTCGAATCCGATCCGGGGCATGCACCTCCAATTTTTCAGTTGTGTGCATTTTAAGAAATTAAATATCACGTGTCTCAAACGGTGAAGGAAAACATCGTGAGGAAACCTGCATACCAGAGAATTATCTTAATTCTCTGCGTGAGTGAAGTCTGCCAATCCGCATTGGGCCAGCGTGGTGGACTATTGGCCTAATCCCTCTCATTCTGAGAGGAGACTCGAGCTCAGCAGTGATCCGAACATGGGTTGATGACGAGACATGACAGATCCGATCGATAACTTGAACACGTGACCTGACGATAGTAAATGCCATTCCCATATTTTATTTTATTTTCGAAACATTTGCAATTGTAGGAATAAAATCGACATGTCACATGGCTGCAGGCCCTGAACCCATGAAACCTGCCATTTTCAAAGTCACAACTGTCCAAATTCCATAATTGGCAACCGCAGTTACTTATGTTAGAAATAAACTAACCAGAATTGGAGTATATCTAGATTCTAGATATATACATATATTTATATCTACAGTAGGCTCTCAGTTTATGGATATTTACGTAGATTGTGGAAAACTAAATTATTTATTTTCTTTATGTAAGTACTTACTAGTTATTTATTATACGTAAACAGAAAATTTAACTGTCAAAAAATCCCCTTTCACTTTTTGTCTTATATAAAAGAAGTATAATATTGTATTAAAAGTAGTTATATATAGCGTATATGCAAAAATTATAATTAAATTTCTATTTTAAGGTAAACTACCTTGCATATTAAACTAGTCGAAATTAAAACAGGCCTAGAATACGACTACCGATTTTAATACTTACTTAAGATTTAACAAGTAACGCTTATTCTAACAATACTTTATTCTAAGTTAATGTGATAACCCTGCAAAAGATTAGGTGTTCAAAAGACAGGCGGCGCGAACGTAAATATATTCAACATTTATCTACTGCACTATTTGACATATATTGAATGTAGTTTAAAAATAATTAGAACATTGAAATTATCATTATATATGCAAAAGAGATAACGCCTATGTTTGCAATAAATTGTTCAGGGTAAATGTATAATGATTGTATAACCAGTCCACAGTTTTATTATAAACTATTAATTTTCTTACAGCAAAAGTGTGAAATGCCTTTCCGACGTGTGTTTCCTGTCACTTATTTAAACACCTTCAAGGCAAGAGTGAATAGACATTTACGTGTGCTATAATAATTGTAAACGCAGTCTTTATTACTAGTTCAAATCTTAAATCTATTATTAACAATTTGCTGTACCAACATGCCAAAATATACCAAGTTATTTAGAAAGTAACGGAATGGGAAGGATCTTGAAGGTAGCTGGTAAAAATTCGCTATGTTATGCAGTAAATGTAGAATGGATACCTAGATGTCTCATTATTTGTTCTTTAACCAAACCTTAGAAAATTTATAGAAGTTAACAGTTAGTCGGCTCATGCTCCTTTCCAAAAGTAAGTACAGAAGGTAAATATGAAGTTTGTACAAAAAAATGTTCAGGTGGTAAGAGGTTTCAAAATAACATTCCAAAAGCACTTTCAATCGTCCAAGTATAATGAAGCGTATTTTTATTATTATTAAAATTTTCTTTGTAATCTTTATCGAAAAATATTTTTTTCCTATAATACTAAAATACTGTTGGATCTAATCATTTTATGCTGAAATCCTTTGTCTAACCCTGTGTCACTTCGCCAAATAAGTTTGCTTATTAAAAAAAAACTAGGTTACGTTTTTATGAACAATGTTTGAAGACAATTTTTTGTTGTTTGACCTCGCTTTTTGTAGACCGCACTGTACACTGAAAAAGCTTGACAAAATAATTGCGCGTGCTTTTCAATTTTTTGTCTAACTTTTTCATAAAATATGGACAAATAGTTAAACAGAAAGACTTATTTGTATTTGAGCAAAAAAAAATAATATAGTAGGTACGAGTATACGCAGAAAAAACGGAAAATCCGCACAAATTGGAGATCATCAGTGGCCAAATTAACAAATTATAATTAACGAAGAATATCCTTAAAGATTAATTATAAAATGTAATAAATAATAATGCGAAGAACTTGAATACTACGTTTTGGTCTCCCAATAAATTAAAGATCTCTTGGATCTCAATAAATTGTATATCTTTCAATAATTCAAAAGTATAATAAAAAAATAACATTGTTTGTGATACTAAAACTTGTTTTGTTTGAAACTCGTTTTAAATTTAGACATTCATTTTACATAAGTAAACGACTATTTGTATAGATAGCTAGGTCATATATAGGTTAGGTATACAGCAGCTAAGATACCATTATTGTAATTACCACAGAACATTCAAGCACTTAAGCGCCAGCTTAAGTCTTGCTTGAATATTTGTGGTAACCTAAGCCATCAGTTAAACTAGCATGCAATCACTATAACAATGCGTTCCATTTCCTTTCCCTAGTTGTTTTTACTGGAGATAGGACATGGAAGATGTTGTAGGAGTAGGACACAACACAAGTCTCGCTACTAACGCATGTAGCTTCTAAATATTAAATGTTATAATTATTATTTTATATTATTTTTTGGGGCGCCGTACCTCAAATGAAACAAACGGACACCTTAGAGGATCACTTACCTATTTGTCCGTCTGTTTAAATTTGTATATCTGTCAAAGCCTTTTATTTCGGGAACGCATGGATGTACTAAGTTGGAATTAAAAACAAATACTCTCAAACTTCAATCCCTCGTATACCTAGAAAAGATAGATGTTCTATGTCTTGAATCTCTAACTTCTAATATATATAATCTTTGTTGACTTACAAACGAAGGCGTAGCTAGTTTTAAATAGTTGCGTACCTACTTAGGTACAATATGCAAATGCGGTAAAATGACAATCATTGATAATGGAGTAACAAGCGTTTTTCACTCGGTGAAAGTGTGAAGTGCACTCAAGGAAACGCCCCGTATTGTACAATATAACGCTGTTCTCACATTATAACATAAAGTACTACAAAAAGTACATTTTCTTGTAGGGGATGAATGGATCTACTAAATAACATCATCATTATCAGCTTATTTTAATGGTCCATTATATGGCCTTCCTCCTAATAAGAGAGGGGATATTACATGCATATTATAACATTTAGCTTAGCAACTATTATAACGCAACTAAGCCTATTAGTTACTACATATATAAATGACTATTAGTTACTACATATTATAAAACTAACTCTCCTAGAAAAGTCTTTCTGTACGTCTTAAGTCATAATCTGCTAAAAGAATTTTCATCAATGGTAAAACTTTATGAGAGGATGACCATTGGGACAGAGTATGTGGAAGGTTTATGTATAAACTAGCAGACGCCCCACAGTTTCACCCATGTAGTTCCCGATTTCGTTTTGTTCAGCCATTAGATTTCTTTCATACAAAAACTGCGTTAAAATTGAGATATAGTATAAGGATTAAGGAGGACGAAAAATACTTTACCTACAAATGTAAAAAAAAAATACTAACATGGCGACACAATTTTTTTATAATATAGTATACTAATAGGGGGTAATATCTGGATATATTAAACCGATTTTGAAAATACTTTTACCACTAGAAAGTCATGTTATTTGTGGGTGTTACAGGCTGTATTTTATTCCCGTATTCTCACGGGAATGGAAATTCGCGAGTGAAACCGTAGGCCGTCACTTCGAGCGCGTTGAACTCTAATGCTCTAGAAATGTGCTTTGTAAAACAAAACATTGTAAAACTACCTCGTGACAATACCAAATACAACAAAAAAAATTTATTAAAATTGATCCACGCGTGAATCACGCGTGATGTTATGACCGAGAAAAATGCAAATTCATTTTTGTTTAAATAAACATTTATTAAAATTTCGTGTAAATTGAAGGAGATATGAAAATCATGCCTCTCAATCTAAATCTCTGTTAATACTGCGAAGCCTATTCTACTTATATTATCTAATTACTTTACTCACTATGTACATAATATACAATTCTGTGTCACTACTTCTCCTTCTAACAAGTTTGTGCGATACAATCTTAGATTGTATCGTTGCTTTACATCAGATGATCGCAATCAAGCCTAAAGCTATGACTATAATTATTAAAAACTAGCAGATGCCGCGCGGTTTCACCCGCGTAGTTCCCGTTCCCGTGGGAATACGGGGATAAATTTTTCACTTCCACTTTCCTTGACTACAATCTCACCTGATGGTAAGCGATGATGCAGTCTAAGATGGAAGCGAGCTAACTTGTTAGGAGGAGGATGAAAATCCACACCCCTTTATGGTTTCTACACGACATCGTACCGGAACGCTAAAGATGATTTATCACAAAGAAAGTTTTTTACTATATACACTAAACTAAATACAGACTAGTAACTGTCTCCCTTGACCGCATATGCAGAGTGGCCATGCACGGCGCACGCGCACTTATCTCATGAGATAACATCCATGAGATAATAATTACCTCTTCTATTGTTCATATTTTTCACAGAACAAGGGCGGAAGGTACAAATTTGTAATTAAAAGCAAGTTAGCGGGCGAGACCAGAACCGTTAATTGCATTGTTGTAATATTTACTGCCAAGGTTGCTCGTGGACGATGATAACATAGTGCAGAAGACAAACAATTTTTCTCACCAAATTCTTAGGCATGCATTCAGGAATTCCTTTATTATATGTAATACCTATTAAAATTTTAATGTTAATATACGTACTATATCTTATTTCAGACCTTGAACTACTATATTTATCACAATAGGATAAAAGAAGAACAAATGTAAAAATATAAGATGAATTTATAGGTACTTCAAGTTAGGCTAAGCAATTACTATAATCCGATATTTATTAAAAGACAAAAGGTACAACATAATTATTAAAATAGACGTGCATTAAAATAAATTAACTAAATTTATAAAATTAATAATTAGTAAAAAGTATTATTCAGTATGATGATAAAGTATACGTGGTTGGTACAATAGTTACCCTATGTATCTTCACATCACAAGGTCCGCAGTAGGGCTATGAAATACTGTGTTTTTCTTCCCTATAAGAAATTTTCAGCAAAAAAAATCTCACCCTAAAGTTGGGTAATTGGTTTTATACCCCCGTGCCACGAAAAGCAAGTTAAGCTTTCGACGTGATCGTTAAAAAGTCAAATCATTATTACCCTTTAACGGCCTCCGTGACGCAGTGGTATGCGCGGTGGATTTACAAAACGGAGGTCCTGGGTTCATTCCGCGGATTGGTCGATTGAGATTTACCAGGCCAGTGGAAGGCATTTGTCGTGGCTAGTTACCACCCTACCGGCAAAGACGTACCGCCAAACGATTCAGCGTTCCGGTACGATGTCGTGTAGAACTGAAAGAGGTGTGGCTTTTCATCCTCCTCCTAACAAGTTAGCCCGCTTCCATCTTAGACTACACCATCATTTACCATCAGGTCAGATTGTAGTCAAGGCCTAACTTGTAAAGAATCAAAAATTTCTAAGCCCGCTAACGCACATTGTAGCAGTGTCGAGGGTATAAGCACCTGTCCTTTCTCCTGTAAGGAGGGAGCCTTGGCCCTGTAATTAAAGTAGATTGATAATGATGATTATAATAACACAATATATTTATTTCTGTTAGTGATCTGAATTAGGTAACTATTATGAATAATGAGCTTTAAAATAAAGTCAGTTTTAACTCACGTCAATCTAATAAACTATCAAAGTAGGTGCGTAATGGAACCAGTTAGTATATAATAATAAATAAACAAATGCTCGCATTGGGCACAACGGGGGCACTCGCAGATTGATTGACATGAAAATACAGATTATGTGCACGATTACTCACACATTCATGATTATTTATTCCGATTGCACGTTAGCTCGTGAGGGGCAAATGTTACGAACGCCAAGCGTAAAAATAGAAATGCATGGTAGAGTAATTGCCAAAATACTTCATACATTACTATGAATACATCTTTATATAGTATACAGCAAACGCAAAGATTTCTTCAAATACGCATGATTTGAAACAATAGACAGAGTTATTCTACGTAAAGTATTTTTAATTGGAGATGAAACAAAAATGCTGTCTGATCCCTTTGAGGTATGCAAACAATGCATACTGTGAAAATAGAAGCCGCTTATAGATCATATATCATATCTCATTATTTTAAGGATAGCTACTATGTTCTAAAAATTTAAACAAAAAATTAAAAAAAGTCACGCGAAGTCGCTAGTTCACCATAAAACAATGTTTGATAATATCTTTTTTGTGTAAAGATGAATACGGAACCGATTGCTTCCATGTTTCATTGTCATTATGAAATGCATCAATTGTATAGTAACCTCGACCTAATAAAACACGTTAAATAAGATCTTGTTCAAACTTATGTAACTGACATCTTTTTCGGAATCATAGGTAAACCTAAAGAGACTACCTCGTGGTCCAGTAGTTATCCTTTGCGATAAAGATTATGAATCACAAAGTTTTGGGTTCGATTTTTGTGTTGGGATATTAAATATTGATTTTTTCCTTTTTCTCACAAATATTCACTATCAGTTCGGAGATGAGAAGTTAGTGGTGTTATAACTTCATCATTAACAAACCATATTCGGCGCACTGCTTAACTCGAGTCTCCTCTCAGAATGAGAGGGGTTAAGCCAATAGTCTGCCACTCTGGCCCAATGCGGATTGGCAGATTTCACACACGCAGATAATTAAGAAAACTCTCTGATGTGCAGGTTTCCTCACGATGTTTTCCTTCATTGTTTGAGACACGTGATATTTTATTTCTTAAACTGAAAATTTGGAGATGCATGCTCTGGACCAATTTCGAACCTACGCCCTCCGGAATCTCATTTCATCAACTCAATCGTTCAAAAACAAATTTTTCTATAGAAATACAATATACATTCCTCTATTAAGTAATACATAACATTTTGAAAGCCGACGCAGTGTTTTTTTCGCAGTTCCCAAGGCAATCAATCCAAGTAGTATTGAATATTAATCTTGGGCAGGTATTTAAAATGCAAACAAATAAGTAGATTTAATTAAGAGCGGATATGGTAATATTACAGTATAAATGACCTCTGGTGAAAGTTATGTTTTGATCTACAGAAGTAGACTACATTAATGTGCCTCAATAGTGCAACCGTTAAAAGATGGAACTGCCAAAGGAATGGAACTGTCAATTTATCGGAATTGTTTATGGTATATGCGTTAACTTATACATATAACTTTTGAAATTCACAAATTAAAATATTAAACGGTGAAGGAAAAATATCGTGACGAAACCTGCACACCAGAGATTTTTCTCAATTCTCTGCGTGTGTGAAGTCTGCCAATCTTCATTGGGCCAGCGTGGTGGACTATTGGCCTATCCCTTCTCATTCTGAGAGCAGACTCGAGCTCAGCTGAATAGGATGAAGGAATCATATAATGAATGAATGAAAATATTAAAAAAAACAATTATGATGATACGAGTAAAGTTTTCATTAAAAAACAAAATATTGACTTGGACTTTTACTTTTAAAATGGCAATAGAGACAGACAGAATTACTTTCTTTGCGATATTATTATGGATATAAGTAATTAAGTAATGATTAATGAACAATGCTATCGCGTAACTCCAAACATATAAGTGCATCAGCGTAACAATTACTTACAATTAGTGCTAAACACAGCGCAAAAACACGACAATGTCGGACGGCCGAACTAAACTTTTTAAAATCGTTACGCTCAATTATTTTTACTACTTACAAACTATATAAATACTTGAAGCAGCTACAAATTAGTGTTAATTGAAAGATAAGGTACAGTCATGCGCGCACTTCAGTTAGTTCATACCAAGTCAATAGAGTGCATTCTCTAAAGTTACAGCGCTGTGTCATCGTTCGTTTCCATGGCAACGTCGTTGTTTGTGACATTTTTAAAGGAGAATACCCACCGGCCAATACAACGTCGGCCCCGGGAACCCTGGTATACTCCCGTATAAAAATATAGTTATACATATAGTATACGAGTGTAAAATATCGTTTTTTAACCCCAGAACGTATTGTGTAGTCGATCTATACCGGGAAGTCCGTGTGGCTTTATATTAGGTGGTAAGATGACATTCTGACAGCATTTTTCTGTATAAACTTAGGACATCCTGCACAGTGGCGTGCATTCATAAATGCGAAAATGTATGAAATCTAATCTGATGACACTTTTAAAACTTATTATTGGAAAAGGAATGTTCCCTTTAGTATACTGTGTACGTATTGTACCTACCCTAGTTAAAAATTTTGAGCATGCCATTGATTTTACCACTACATCCAAAGCCAAATGCTCATAGGGATGATTTTCGAAGAATAAACTGAAATTATATTATATTTTACTAATGAACGGTTAAACAAAATGTCCCTTAAAATAGCGTCTATCAAATTGAGACTAATTACTAATCTGAAAATGAAACAAGTCATTTTACATAAAGGTAGATGCCGCAACATAGTACCTACCTATATTCGGACCAGATCTATAACATTGCTTATATTCGATTTTCTGTTATCCTTATATATCTCATGTTAAAATTTTCCTACGGTAGTTTTAGAATACGAGAGTTAATATACTAAATTGCATATAACTAATCTGCATTACATCTGAGCGTTTTAAATGATGTTGCCTATTGTCATTAAGATTGGCACTATGGCAATGACCAGCAAGAGAAAGTTTTACGCACAATAATGGGAACTCATTACAGACTCATCTAGTGAAATCGTCACCTTTTCGTTTGTGGAAATATTTCGCACCTAATAATACAAAGTAAATGCAAGGTTTATTTAAAGACAAGATTGTAAAATTTATAAGTACATAGGTACTTAAACCGTACAAAGAACAATCTATACGCGTAAAATTTAACCAAGAAAGAATAGTATTTAAATCAATTTCAAGTATGAGATTTTAAGTATATAATATTACTAGCGGACATCTACGAATGAGCAAGTATTAATCCATTTTGTAAAAACTGGGATGGACATGCCAAATGGCATAGCTTTAAGCAATGTGTTAAAAAAAAATTACTAGGCCGAAGTTACTACACCATTGATGAGTTCCTCAATAATAAAGATGCTTGGAGGACGTTGATCAGCTTCCACCTTCACACAGGAAGTAAAACTATAAGAAATTGTAATGTTGTCATCAATTCTAAATTATAGTATTGTATGATTTTTTTAAAAGAGCAACTGTTGAGTTTCTTTCCGGTTTCTTCTCAGCAGAACCTGCCTTCCGAACCGGTGGTAGGATATTTTATAATTCTAATACATTAGATGGCGATGAAGCGTGAAATTACAATAAAATTATACATTTCCTATCCGTGATCCAACTACATATATTTTATATCTATAAATAAATAACTATAACAGATATCTTACAACGATAAGGAACGAACCTAATCTATAATTCTAACAACGAAAGTATGTTACTTTCCTTTTCTCCGATTATAACAGCTATTATGAATGGCGACCTGCATGTCATTTAAAACGCAATGTTGCAATCGAGTTATATTTTGCACTAGCTTATACACTCGTCACTCGGCATGTTGCTGCCACAGAAGTTAGTTTCCTTTAATATTAAATATTTGCCATATCTTTTTAACATTACCAATACTTCCATTCTCCTCCAATTAAACTAAAAAGACTGGTAGGAGTGGGTACGACAATTACGACAAAACACAGTCATCGGGGTTCGTCTCACTACCTCTCGGTGCCGAAGTATTTAGAAAAAAAATCCATGTTTCTATACATGATTATTTGATTGTTTGTTACGATGGAACCAAGTTTGATTGTTGTTTGAGTTTGTTGTGGGCTCTTCTCGGACCAAGGCATGTTTGGAATCCTCGTACCTTTAGTTTTCGAGCAATTATTATCACCATCATCTAATAATATTATTACCTGACGTTTCGAAAGTGCTTGTGAAGTAAGCTTAATTGAAATAAATGAATGTTGACTTTGACTTAACTCAAAAACTACTGGACCGATTTTAAAAACTCTTTAATGATTAGACTAACTATCGTCGCCAAGAAGACTCAGTGAAGATATAAGTTTAATCCCCATATTCTCACGGGAACAGGAACTACGAATATTACGCGAAGTAGTGTATTACAAAACTAATCTAAGTTTGTTAGTTTGTTACGCTTCCAAAGATTCTTTAAAATCATCCTACATTATAATTGCGAAAGTTTGTATGGATGTTTTTCGGATGTTTATTACTCTTTGACGCTGTAACTACTGAACCAATTTGGCTGAAATTCAAAACGAAGATAGATGATACCCTGGATTACACATAGGCTACATTTTATTCCGAAAAAATGCATGGTTTTTGCGAGATTTACAAAAAACTGATTTCCACGCGGACGAAGTCCCGGGCGTCCGTTAGTAACACATAATAGGTAGGTACATCATAAAATATATTGACAACATACTGCAAGTATCCACAATATCTGCAATATGTTGATATTGAGAGTACACACTCGTTATTCATGTTGTAATCATTAAAATATGTTTCATAATAACTGAGTAACCTTGAAACAATCTTCGTAAGCTCAAAAGCTTCATTGACAAATTGAATGTTATTAAAAAGAAATGGTTTTGTTATCATTTACAAATAGAATCCGACAACCACGCAACCGCGCAGCTGGTTTGTCCGGCAACCGGTTGCGTTATGTAACCATGCCTACGTTATCAAAACAGTTGTCAATGTCGTTATGAAATCTATACATCTACTAAAATAAAATCTACTTTTAAGTCGCGAGGGACATAAATCTTGTATTAAATTAAGAAATAATAAGATATATGATTAGAGGTAATTACGTGTATCGAAAAACAGCTTTATACTGTTCGAACTAACTGGGCATATAATAAATCTACTGTGTTTTTTTATTATTTTACTATGCAATGTATCACATCTACTATATTTTATTCAATCTCATGCATAGACAACAATTGAACTTTCAAGCAAAATAATCACATCTGATAGTGATGGTTACAAATTATAACATTATCTTACGCTTGCCTACTCGCATCGAAGCAGCGTGGCAGACTTAAGCTCCATATATCCTCTCTTACAAGAGGTCTGCAGGCTAATTCACTATCTTTGACGTGTGCTAGTTGATATAAACGAAATTGAGATTCTATGTAACAAATGTCATCCGGTGCCTACTGGTGGTTAGCATACAGTAAGTAGATGATATTTCTCAATAGATTTGAAGACCAAAATAGTGAATAGGCCAGCTGGCACTGTAGCCAATTGGCTTGTCGATTCTCTTTCTACAAACGCTAATGCTTCGAAAACTAACAAAATGTATTGAAATGACAGAACTGATCGATAATTTGATCACGTGACCTGTCGATAATGTCATTCCCATACACAATTTAGTTTTCGAAGCGTTAACGTTTGTAGAAAGAGAATTGACATACCACATGGCTGCAGGCCCTGGATCCTTGATGATGATGATGACTACTATTTTACTATTACAGCACTAATGTATCTTATTTTCGTAAATAATTTTTAATTTATTAAATTAGTCAATTGCCCCTTAGAGTCGAGTTCTATAATCAAAAGCAACGGAAGTGTTAACCAACTTTTAAAGTATATACTTTTGAAACCAGTTAGTCTACTTGTTACCCGAATGTTAATTAGAAATGAGATGACGTAGGGTGAGTGTAGTATATAATATGCCATGCCAATAGCCCAGTGGATATGACCTCTGCCTTTGATTCCGGAGGGTGTGGGTTCGAATCCCGTCCGGGGCATGCACCTCCAACTTTTCAGTTGTGTGCATTTTAAGAAACTAAATATCACGTGTCTCAAACAGTGAAGGAAAAACATCGTGAGGAAACCTGCATACCAGAGAATTTTCTTGCGTGTTTGAAGTCTGCCAATCCACATTGGGCCAGTGTGGTGGACTATCGGCCCGACCCCTCTCATTCTGAGAGGAGATTCGAGCTCAGCAGTGAGCCGAATACGGGTTGGTAATGATGATG
The DNA here is from genome assembly GCF_947172395.1 of Bicyclus anynana. Taxonomy (NCBI): domain Eukaryota; kingdom Metazoa; phylum Arthropoda; class Insecta; order Lepidoptera; family Nymphalidae; genus Bicyclus; species Bicyclus anynana. The sequence goes on from NC_069110.1 coordinate 5,749,453, forward strand.
ATGAGCCTTACTTGCCCCGCCAGCCAATTCGTTTTTACACTCTTAACCAGGAAAAGAAAGTAACATTACTTAAGGAGACGTTGTGTCTTAACTAAATGCATCATAATATTTGCTGTGCTAAACCCACAGAACAGACAAGGCTAAAAGCTAACGCTCTCAGCAATAGAAGTAGCAAGGGGGCATGGCCCGCGTACACCCGGGTGTGCGGAACATCGCAAGCGTATCCGCGCATGTATTAGCAGTCTTGTTTTGTTCTCTGACAAAAGGAATAAACAATATTCAACTCTAAAGTAAGGGTGACATATTTCATTTTTCACTAAATATTACAGCCATTTAAGCCACGCCCCTGGGTACGCTGGTTTCAATACAAAGAATTGACACTTTATAAATCTAGTTACCTCTTATATCTGTGGCTAAACCATTAAATATTTCATGATTTATTTTGAACACGGCTTAAAACCTGCAACCCGTCTTCTTGTTTAAGAAGTTTGTGGTATAAAATTAAATCCATAGTTCGGCAGCGCGCCTCCGCTCTTAGTGCCAATTGCGATCACTCTCAACAATTATTACAGATAATAAAACGATCAAGGCCCCATTCAGTTCATTCTTTATCGCATTTATAAAATTGTATCAAGCATGGACCTTGAAGCAAAGCGGTAACATTTAAGTAGAGTGAATGCATTTATGTTAGTTAATATATTATATTATTACAAAAGTGACACGTTATGTATCACTATATGGCTTCAGATTACGCGGCCCTGGGTTCGAGTCTTGGGACGGGCTATGAAATATATAATACCAGCGGATGCCCGCGACTTCGTCCGCGTGGAATTCTGTTTTTCGCAAATCTCGCAAAAACCGTAGATTTTTTCGGGATAAAGGTAGGGTATCCCAGGTATAATATCTATTTTCATTTTAAATTTCAGCCAAATCGGTTCAGCATTTGCGGCGTTAACGAGTGACACAAACAACCATACAAAATTTCGCGTTTATATTATTAGTAGGATTGCCTTCTATGAAAAAATGCTAAAAAATATAAACAAACTTGTTTAAACTTTTCCACTTGTCTGTCTGTTTGTCCGGGTTAATTATGAAATGGCTGGATGAACTTTAATGGGATTTTCACTAAAAGTTACAGGATATTCGACATAATATAGGAATTGTGGAATTTCGCGGATGAAGTTGCAGACATCAGCTAGTGAACTTTATATCATCTTCCACTTGTATAGATTTTTATCAGACGACGCTCTCTTGTCCCACTGTAGCACACGCTTTCAAATTCAAATTGATATAGATTATTTAAAAGTATAGATAGAGAACCGTGATAGCCCAGTGGGTATGACCTCTGCCTCCGATTCCGAAGGGTGTGGGTTCAAATCCGGTCTGGGCATGCATCTCCAACTTTTCAGTTGTGTGCGCTTTAACAAATTGATTATCATATTTCTCAAACGGTGAAGGAAAACATCGCGAGGAAACCTACATACCAAATAATTCTCTGCGTGTGTGAAGTCTACCAAACCACATTGGGCTAGCGTGGTGGATTATAGGCCTAACCCTTCTCATTCTGAGAAGAGACTCGAGCTCAGCAGTGAGCCGAATATGGGTTGATAACGTTTCTAAAAGTACTTCGAAAATATCAATTATGTAACTAGGGTTGTTGTGACTCTGATACTGGTTCGGAAGGTTGATTCTAAGACATTAACAAGTTTGCACTTGCTGTTTTATTACACATATACAAATTATTTGTTTTAAGTACATGAAAACCAGATACACCAAAATCGGCAGCTTTAAAATAAACATCGAAGAGTTTCACATTCTCAACTAAATAACTCAACTAAACTAAAGAAATTATAATACAATCACCTCACATCAACAGTGTACACGTGCCAATGACAGACTTGCTCGCTTGCGTAAGTGAGTGATCGTGAGACGCGAAATAGTAAATACCTATCAGATATATAGAAATATATACCATAGAAATCTTAATAGCGATAGAAATACGTAATACCCCGTGTACGCGTTATTATGTTACCGCGAAAATCACATACACCTTTAAAATTTAATAGACGCATAATGCTAGCAACTGACTGTATTATAATTTTCAAATACATTGCGTCGTACGTTCAGTTACATCTGGAGTGTGCTATTGTATAAAAAGAAAAGGATATCTCACAATGCGTAGTATTACCAGTCGGATTACCATGGACCATTTGATCCAGCCATAGAACTGTATACGTTAACCAATACCGTTTTCACCATATGGGCACACGGGGCTCGTGCCCAGGGCCCCCATTCTTAGATGGCCCCGAAGGACAAATAATTTGAATATCCATCAAAAAATTACTTTAAGGATATACCGCATAGACGATTTTGCTCAACAAAAATCTCGAAAGAAACCATCGTCGTAATCGTCACCAAAAAACCAGCAGCATTTTAATATTATTAATGACATATTATTATATCATACTGTATTTGATTACTTGTAATAAAAGGTCATACTTAGTAAAAAAAAATTAGTATAATTAATTTTTTTCACTTTCCAAATAAAAAGGGTCCACAAATTTTGAGTGCAAAAGGGCCCCAGCCTAGTTTAAGAAATTAGTGGCAGTGTATCCAGTCACTCTACCACCAGTTACTGGTACAGTAAGTACAGGTGGAGGTACAGTACTGGATACTCCACCACTATTGTTGCATTGCCTTATCTAGAAGGTAAGTAAGGCAGATGAGACTTCTGTTTCAGGCAACTTTAAAAAAGCGTCTGATGGAAGGCTTCGGCAGTGGCTAGTTACCAGATTACCAGCAAAGAAGCTCAGATACAATGCCGTGTAGAAACCGACTACTAGTGATATGTGACGCTTTATTATAAACCAATACTTTTTTCATGTTACCACGCTTACACTATCGTCATCTTACATCAGTTGAAATGGCAGTCAAGCAGTAATTAAAAAAATATATATCGAGCCATTAAATAAATATTGGTTGAATGGCTTAACATTCTTCCAAGAAATTAATTATTGGTCGTCGCAGTTGGGAACTTTGTCTGAGTTACATACCAAGTCTTGGAGATCAAGAGAATAAAATAAGAGACACTCTAAGACTCCGCCAATCCGCATTGAAACATCGTGGTGGTTTTATGTTCCAAGACCTCTCCAAAAAAAGGTCTGTCCCTACAGATGCCATCAAAATTAAGTAGATGATGATGACAAAGGCTTAGTTAAAAGTTTAAAAAATAACGTGTGGTTTTATTTATTGACCAAAATATTTGCAATTAAACCTCGTTTTAAGATCATGCTTTTAGGCTACTAATATTCAATTTAGGCTACTAAATTTTTATAATAGCAACTGTACCGCTATTCTGTAATTCTTTAATCAGCAATCACTCACTGCAAATTATATTTTCTTAGAAGCTTGTTCGTTCATTTATTATTCAGCCGACATCAATACTGCATTTAGAATCTACGAAGTAGAGTAAGGGCTCCGATTACAAAATCATATTTCATTAATCGCACGTATTGAATTTAAAATGTATCTACTTTATCTTGTTTTGGTATCTTGTTGTAGCCTAAAAAGATCAGCAAAAAAAATCGAAACAACCCGTTCTCGTATAGGCCATGACAGTTTGCAATACAATTATTGTATTGATTCATGTGATTGCACCTGGTTTCTAGTCATAAACAGTATTATTTCAGAACTAAGAACATCGAGAAAGATCGCTGGTAGGTACCTAGTTTGTAAGTTATCTGGGTTGTAATTAGCTAACCATATTGCGAAATAAAATAAGTTCATACGATACACCGAGCCAGCCGTCAGATACCTATATCGAGCGCAAATAACACTATCGTAATTTATAATCAAGTATTATTATAGAAACATTACAGCGACTTATTAATATATTTGAATCGAATCATATAGGTGTGGCCGTGAGAAAGTTGTGGTGTCAATGGATTATGAGCCAGACGACTTTCTGGGCCGAGATAGTCAAGTGGATACGACCTCTGTCTTTGATTCGGAGGGCGTAAGTTCGAATCCTGGCCCGGCCATGCACCTCCAACTCTTCAGTTATGTGAAGAGTTGGAGGTGCATACATGCAATTGTGCATTCTAAGAAATTAAATAACAGTGAAGGAAAATCACCGTAAGGAAACCTGCATACTTGAGAGTTTTCATAATTCTCTGCGAGTATGAAGTCTGCCAATCCGCATTGGGCTAGCGTGTCAATACATGTGTTGAACGTTTTTCATTAATACTTGTTTGAATAGTATCGGATGTCTGCGACTGGCTTCGATTTTTCCGAGCTAAAAGTAGCCTATTTGCTACTCCATAACCTTCTTTATCTTTTTGTAAAAGACCCGCTTAAATCTGTTCTATCATGCTAGAGATTATCCCGGATAAAAAGACAGACAGACAAATATTTCAAAGAAAACACAGTTTCCTATTTTAAAATCACAGACGGAATCTCTAATTTTATTTATATATATGTATGTCTTTACTATCGATTAGTTTATTAAACATAATCATATTCCCGTTATCGGAAATAACAATACAGCCATTTATATAGACCAATTAACTATTTATGGATTTCATTTGATATGCGGCGATTACGAAACATCACTTTGAATCTAATAAATTAACATTATTTTGTCAGGATTTTAAAATTAGTCGCAAAATATTCATGTTTCACCTTTGAACTACTAGCAAAATAGCCAATAGGTATTTATTTTACCTCCTGGCTGACTGTATTTTTGTTATTGTACTTCTGAATCAACGGCATTGTGGTGATTTAAATGTCCATTAAATGTGTGAAGAGGTGCTGAAATTGCGACACTGTACCGAAAAGTGGAGTGGTGGTCAACCCCTCACAAGGTGGATTCATGATATCAAGCGTTACAGAGAGCTGCAAGAACTAATCAGGCCTTTGTACAGCAGCAGTGCATCGGCTGAACTTAATGATAATGAAGCAAGTCATCAACTGTACCTCAATCATCATGGCTGCTAAGGAAAAAAATACATTTACTTATAGACGAGTAAATTGCTTTTAATTGCTTTGCATTAAATCATATAAAGTACCGTACTCGAGCAGGTTCGGGTATTCATCGTGATCGCCCTTTCACGGAGCAACGCACAGCGTGATTTGCCCAATCTGAGGTATGTACGACATGAGCAAGTATAGCAACAATCTGCCGGCAATAGATGACACGCTCGAGTTGACCCCGCTATAACTCATCATAATCAGCCTACTTGACTTAGACTTGGACTGTGGCTTTCATATGGCTCAAAGTCACTCAGCGTGCCTCCTCCCTCGTAAATTTAACTATAAGTTTTCGAGAAATTATTATTAATAATTAATTATAATATTAATACCGGACTCTTAGAACCTGCTTGTATACTAAGCCTAATTGAAATAAATGAACATTGACTGGTGATACAATATCTAACAAAAATCCTATATCGGCGTTATAATAATAAAAAAGCATGTTGATTATATTGATAAAAGTACTAAATAAATGCAACATTAATCTTCTATACGACGTCTAATCGATATAGACCATAAACGGCATTTGCGCTTAGGATGTACCGAATATGTATCGGCAAAATACACCAACACCATGTTTAAGAGTTACTTTAACATTAATTGACTTGTTTGTCCGAGCCAAGGTCAAATGTATATGAGGGAATCACCTCATCTTCCCATATTTGGAATCTTGAGTTTGATTCTAATGTTGGATGGTATCTAATGTATCTCTTGAAATAGCTTTTTCTTATAAAGATGAAAACTTTTAATTTGAAATTTATATGACTTGTTGATGTTTTATTTTTAACCAACACGCCGGCCGCGTGGCGCAGTGGGTAGCGACCCTGCTTTCTGCATACTCGGCCGTGGGTTCGATTCCCACAACTGGAAAATATTTGTGTGATGAGCATGGGTTTTTTCCAGTGTCTGTGTGTATTTAAACATTATCCAAGTATTTATATGCAGTATATAAATGTGTATGAATATTATAATATCAACTATCTTAGTACCCATAACACAAGCTCCTTTGTATGCTTACTTTGGGGCTAGATAGTGATGTGTATTATTTAAGTATATTTATTTAAAAAAAACTCTATAAATGAAATTTCCAATATAGTGTTTTATTTATTTAGTTTATTTATAACATTTTAAACGTAATAAAAATCTAATTTATACAAGAATTACTCGTACGTATTTTGAGTTCTTGTGAAACGGGTGACACACGATTTTGATAACATTTTGTATATACTCGTAGCTACCTAAATAAGTTTTTATTTATAGAATTACTCTATATACATAGATTTTATTTTTATATTTCAGATATTAACTTATAAGTAATTTATAATAAATAAATCATATTATATTAGTCCTAAAATAAATTCACCTTGGTTGGAGCATCCCCCAGATACATAAGATAAGATATAGCGTTGACATAAAATTTATAATACCACTGTATCCCTAAGTGTGGATCTACAACAAAATAATCATATCCAAAACAAAATAAAATAAGGATTTAACAAAAAAACACACGCTGCTCGGTCGTTTAGGTACCACCAGAGACTATATTTTTTTTTGCTACAGTTGAGTAAACTATTTATTTCGTCTTGTTTTGAAGTAAACAAAAAGTGAGTTGCAATAAAATCAGTTGCGATTTCTAATATTTTAGTTAAACATTCACTTAGTAACTTTTGTGTAACGTGATTTGTACTTTTAAAGCACCAGCCCTCTCTATTCTTCTTTTTTTCTGCATACAATCGAAGCCTGGTACCTTCCAATCTTCCACTTGGTGCAGTGTCAATGACATTCACTCGAGGACCTTCCGACTCCAACGACCATCAGATATGTCCAGCCTATTGCCATAAGAGATCATCACAGTTGGGGAATCATACAAAGCCAAGTCTCCCTCCTTATAACAGAGAGGATATGGAACTTAGACCCACCATGCTGCTCCAATGCGGCATAGCGGTGATAATGTTAAATTATTAGATGTTAATGATAATGATCAGGTTAATGCTTAAAGTGCTAAAAGGGGGAAGGGGGTTGGCTGAGTGACACCAACAACTTCGCAACTTCGGAATGACAATTTTAATTGAAACTTTTTTAAAAGAAACTATCGTAACTAAAATAACTCAGTATTTCATATAGACTTACCCAGGATTCGAATCCACATGATTACCAGTGGACCAGTGAGGCTGTTATTTTAGTAGTTTTAATAGTTTGGTTTTCTAGTTTTCTATACATCTAAGATGGTCTGTGTACATTTTAAATCTGTATTAGGTACTTATATTTCCTTAGTGCATGCCGTGACAACCAATGAATGAGTCTGCAATAATTGACATAAATTAAATATTTCTTTAAATTTTGTTGTAAGATTATAATTATTGTAACCTGTTAGTGTCCTGTTTAAATAAATAAAATAAACTAAGCTGTATCAAATAATTCTATAAGCCTATAGAGTGTCAATGGGTTGATGATGATGGATGATGACGATGAATTTGTGTAAGCAAGCTTCAAAAGTACGAGTCTCTTTATGTAACATAAACAAATGTTATAACACTCGGCCTTCCGCAAATAATTTAAATGTAATATGATTTGGTTAGTATTACTTGCCAAGAATTTTATTGTTATGTTTTGGTGGTAGCAAGGTCATGAGTATCTACTCAATGTTCAATTAACTTCCGTTGTCTACAATTTTGTTTATTTATTGTTATGTAGGTAAATGCAGCAGTTTGCAGCATATGAGACGTGATAGTCCAGTGGATTTGATGGCCTCCGTGACGTAGTGGTATGTGCGGCGGATTTACAAAACGGACCTGGGTTCAATCCCCAGCTGGGCAGATTGAGATTTTCTTAATTGGTCTAAGTCTGGCTGGTGGGAGGCTTCGGCCGTGGCTAGTTACCACCCTACCGGCAAACACCGCTAAGCGATTTAGCGTTCCGTACGATGTCGTGTAAAAACCGAAATGGAGTGTAGATTTTCATCCTCCTTCTAACAATTTAGCCCGCTTACATCTTAGACTGCACCATCACTTAACATCAGGTGAGAGTGTAGTCAAGGGCTAACTTGTAAAGAATAAAATAGAAATAAAAATATATGACCTCTGCCTTCGGTTCGGAGGGTGTAGGTTCGAATTCGGTCCGGGGCATGCACCTCCGACTTTTCAGTTGTGTGCATTTTAAAAAAATATAGCACATGCCTCAAACGATGAAGAAAAACATAGTGAGGAAACCTGCATACCTGAGAAATTTCTAAATTCTCTAGTGTGTGTGAAGTCTGCTCAGTGCCCATCCGCATTGAACTAAGGCCTAACCCTTCTCATACTGAGAGGAGACTCGTGCTCAACAGTGAGCCGAATATGGGCTGTTAAAGGTGAAATGTAACAATTTCTTAGTAGTTGTAATATAAAAGTGTAAAATATAAAACATGGCAGAGATGTTTTTTCCTAACAGATAGACTGAAAAATCTACAAAAACCAAAGGTCTTAAATATCCTATCCTTAATTAGGGTTTTAGTCCACGAAATCTTACGCGTAGAAATACTTGAAAGCCAACCTTTAAGAAACAAACATACAAACAAACAAACTCTTTAGCTTCATAATATGCAACCAAATTGTGCACACGCGCTCTCAGTCGTAGAACACCATAAATAGAACCGGACGTAGTTATTGTTTTGCTTGTAATAAATATTATAATTTGTGAATGTTGTCCATACTTGACTGTACAACCTTACCAAGGGCAAATTCGATCACTGATAAGCGGTCAGCGTCTCTAACTCATTGGGTTATGGGTTAGATTAATAGTTGAAGCCAATGATTTCATGGTAAGCGGACTCAACATCGAGAATTCATGGGTTCGAATCCACGAAATCTCGACTGCCTAATGTTTTCTATAAAGTTATTTCGAAGAGTATGAAATTTTCTGATCTAGTTTCTCATTCATTCTTTTACCATAGTACCGCTAGGTATTGCAGTAGTCCACCCTTACGTAGTTCAAAGATTTTAGATCCTTAGTTCCTGATTTGCAGTGCAAAGTTAAAATTGCTTAACAAAATATTAATAATTGTATTATTGCATTGCCCAAGCAAGCGCTTGAGCACTCAGATGTCCCACAACGGAAGGGATGTCCCGCAACGGAAGGGATGTCCCGCAACGAAAGGACAATTTTTATATTACTTCCTTTCTAAACCAAAAATAAAAACTATACGCGTTAATGATTAATTAACGCGTTTTGTTTTAATTTTAATTTAATACCCGAAGGAAGGTAAATTCTGGAACATAAATTCGTTTGAATTTATTCAGTAGTTTCACAATGATTCCACGTTCGATTCATTCGAGTTCCACGGTGAACAAAAAAATGTTATACCGACAAAAAAAAATATAAACATAATATTTTTGGCTTCATCTGATCTCTCACAGGTCGTGTCGGTTTGCCGTCCCATCGTATTTCTAGAGTGAGGGAAAAGAGAGTGCACCTGTGCTTGCGAACACACACTTGTGTACCATGAGATTAGCCGCCGTGACTGAAAAGTCGGTTAGGAGCATATTATTGTTTACTCTGTATAAAATTATCAGTGATCTCAGTGATCTCAATTTTCCTTATCACTAGTATTTGGTATATAACGGAGAAAATGCGAACATAATGGCTTCTATAAGAGCATACTGGGGCGAGGTCATCGCTATTACTAGCTAATAAGTTAAGTACACTTATCTAAGTTACAACCTTACCTCCATACCTTCGTGAGAAAAAGGGCCTAAATATACAATGTAGTGCTACTATAATAATAGTACAGTTTCCTACTATAATAAATGCACCGAACCGGGGCTATTGGTTAAATATCTACCTCTCTATTTCGTTGCGTTGGGAGTTAGGAAGTTGGAGGTTTTGATACACAACCGTGCCTCGAAGAACACGTAAATCCGTCGGTCCTGTGCCCGATATTTCACCGGTCGAAGGTATGGAGAGTGCACCAGTGTTTACGTGCACACTTGTGCACTATAATATCTCTTTGTATACGGTTAATCTCAACATGAGATTGGCCACTGTTGAAAAATACGGTTGTGAGGATATTCTAAAAGCAGTTTAACGTTGCTCCATTATATTTTGAAAATGTTGCACATTGTACCGTTTAAAGAACACAATAATGATCAGACCTTGGCCCGAGACTGCCCGAGACCGATTTCGTCTATTCGCTTTGAATGTAGGTATTAAATAATATACAATGTTTCAAGGCTTGGCTATTTCAAAGATTTTTATTCATTCAAACGTCTATTTGTACGTAGAGAGATAGATTTTAAACTTAAAGTAAAAATTAAAACTTTTTTATTTTATTTAGACGTGATGACCCAGTGGATATGACCTCTACCTACGACTCGGAAGGCCAATTCACATTTAGCTAGCATGATGGACGATGGAGGAGACTCGTGCTCAACAGAGAACCGAATATGGGTTGATAATGAATATAACTACATATGTATTTTCTGTATTAAAATATTACTACCTTCTGTAAGTTTCAGTGACTGAGAATGTCTGTGTTTTGTAGTGACAAGTGTAATATAAAAGTACATTAACGTTTAGGCTTGCAAATAGTATCCTCATTATATGGTTACTTAGACAGTAGTTACTAACTAGGACTTAACACCTCGGAACAACGTCAGATTGTATACAAAAACGTTTGTAAAATGGGTCAAGAACAATTAAAGCTTTTCAAGTATATCTAGATTTACTCGTATGTCAGTTGGTCGGCTTCGGCCGTGGCTAGTTACCATCCTATCAGCTGCGAAACGATTTAGAGTGTTAGGGAGAGTGTCTGATCCCGCGATAGAAACCTTCAGAGTTAGAAAATACCTTTTCCAAGTTAGCACGCTTCCATCTAAGACTTCGTGGTGGGATCACAATGAAGAACTAACTTGTTGTAGAATTTGAAGTAAACATATAGGTCTATAAAACATAATATTTTCTCTCGCATTTATTTAGTCGTCCTTTTAAAAATTATAAAAAGATCAACGCGTAAGAAACGCGTTAATTAATCATTAACGCGTATAGTTTTATTTTTGGTTTAGAAAGGAAGTAATATAAAAATTGTCTCGTAAATATTTCAAGGTCGACGGTTCTGTAGTTTAGAAATTCAATGCGGACGAAGTCGCCGGCGTCCGCTAGTCATTAATATAAATCGACGCAACATGTTGACAGTTCCGTTGCGACCGCTTTAATACAAAATATTAATGGGTCGATATATACAGACAGATGACGCAAGGCTTATAAATGCGATCGCCTCAAGACACCTAATACTGGCAATTTTGTTTCAAATATTTAACCACGTTCCACGGCATATCAGCGACCAATGAGAGCTAATGAGTTCACAGTATCATGTCACCGTCACAAACCAACGAGCTAACCACCTCATACCGATGTGAAGTACAAATCGCATTGCTTAATACAGTCGCCACATTGAAACTGATTTTATCTTTTGCTGCGGCGAATGGACCTTTTTAATCACTACGAACAAGTTTATCAACAAAAATTCCAATAAAATGTTGATCCTTTTGATACCTGGCGTTTTCAAATTGTTTTTGAAATATTTATCGGCTTTCAGATGCATGAGTTTCTATTACGAAAATTGCATTCACTGACTTTAGGCGTAATCGAAAACAGATGACCTCCCGTTTGAAATCATTGTATATCTAGATCAATACAAGTCTAGTATTCTATTCCCATAGCATGTATAATGCCGATTCCGACGAATTGATAACCTCCTCCTTTTTTTGAAGTCGGTTAAAAATATGTTTTAGATTTAGGTAGAAAGTATTATATACGATGATGTACAGCATTAGTGCCTCCCGTGACCGGAAGGCCGGCCTATATTTAGGTCAGAGAATCAGTATTGTCATTAAACGTGGTAAAACTGCCAACCTTCTGGGCACTTTACCAGTTGACATCGATTCTATGGTGCTAAGTTTTAGTTGGAATTTAAATTTTAAATTTTAGTAGTATATAATTTGTATTCTACTTATTGCGTATAAAGAATAATTAATTTTTAATATATTATTGATGAATTTCATAGTAGAGTTCATTAAGGATTTACTTGATTTTTTTAAAAGAATATTTACCATATATATGATGGCGATAAGCATATACGATACTCGTATATGCTTATCGCCATCGAAAAGTAAAAAATTCATTCGTAGTTAGGTACTATTTTATTACAAAATCATCAAAACAGTTTTGTGTTATAAGAATATCTTAAGTCGAAGTTAATAAGCAAATAATGAATTTCTTAATGGCAAAAATGTTTAGATCAGCTTTCACATTCACACAGGAAGTAAAAAGTGCTTGTAAACAAAGCTTACTTGGAATAAACGAATCTGTATTTGAACTTTGAGATTTGTTTGCATTAATTTGACATAATCAAGTTCATAATCTTTACGCATATTTTAAAAACTTGTTTTTTTAATAATTGCTATTAATCGTCGTAGAAAATAAATTGGATCATTAAATGTAACGGTGAAATTTTTATGTTTATCTAATATTAGTAATAAAGATGCGTTCAATGATCTTATAGAGGAAAAGAACCACTCAATCAAGTCAAACTTGTTATGCTATACTATACACAATGTCAACTTAATTTGGCGCGCCAGCCTCTATTCAATAGTAGCCTCTAGTATATTCAGATTGTAAAAGTTCAGATAATCTGATGTTTGGAGGTCGTGTGTTTTGAAATTTAATCCTCGCCGAGCTTTTTGTTGGTCGACTATCGATCAAATTGTATCTATGCAACTAATATATTATCGTTGCATGTTGTAGATAAGCTATCACAAGCTTCATTTATTTAAAACCACCGAGGTGCAAATAAGATCTTGTCAAACAGGTGGGTATTTAGCGTTTTGATTAGTGTAAAGGATTTAAAAAATAAAATAGTTTCAAAACTAAAAACACGCTTTTAGCACGCACTAAAAATTACAAATATTGGATTTAAGTTAAGTGACTATTTTTTTCGTATTCATGACAGCAAACCCTTTCATTTCATATCCATATTATGGGGTGGATTTCAAACAGCCAGTCCGCCATATTGGATTTGTTATGACGTTCCTTAGCAAGTCATGTAGGTATGGTTATCAGAATTCAGAGCGTGTGCAAAATTTCATCCTAATCGAAGACCGGGAAGTGGGTCAAATTAAGATTCCAAGATTTTATTTTCTTACATACATAGTTACAAGTGAAGCTATAAGCGTGTTAATAAAATATGGTGATGAATTAATGACATGAGCCACCACATAAACTCACATCTAAAAGTGATCGAAAAGTAATATCATATATTTATGTCTTTCGCTCGTGTGTTTAGATATGCGGAGTAGGTATGTTTTTCCGTATTATCATTTGTTTGTTTATTTAAAACTTTATGATACCTATACATAATAAAAATATATATTTAGGCGACATTAACGCGATGAGGCATATTGTATACCGGTTTTGTTTTGTCAACTTTTGTGGCGTGACCAGTGCTGTGTATATATTGTGTGGGAGTTTTGTGATATGCAGTTTATGATTAATTTGTTGTTAATGTAAATTACTTATTATTTAACTAGCAGATGCCCATGACTCTATCCACTTAAAAACCTTTATAGAACTTTTAAAGGGGAATAATTCTGTCATAACTTTCCGTAGCTTTAACCGTCTATGTTTATGTACTTAATGGAAACTCTCAATATTCCCCGTTTTTGCCATTTTCAATGATGTTACGTTTGTAACATGATGTTATATAACCATAGGTTAAAAAAATTAAATTTTCTTCCAAAATTAACTGCGCACTTATGTGGCTCGAGAACAGAAATACAAAGATTTTATTTTTCAACTTTATGACCCTACCATTAGTATGCATTACACACTAATTGTCAATGTTAACGCCAAAATAAGGCTAAATGCTGGTGCGGCCTTAGCCTTATATTTGTAATAATAAATATTCAATTTCTTTTAAATGATTTGAATTTGAATGTACAGCTCTTACAGTACTATTAGTGTAAAGTATCTATCTATTATAAAGCTGAAATATATTATAAAGCTGAAGAGTTTGTTTGTTTCATTGAACGCGCTAATCTCAGGAACTACTGGTCCGATTTGAAAAATTCTTTCACTGTTAGATTGCCCATTTATCGAGGAAGGCTATGGGTTATATATTATCCCCGTATTCCTACGGGAACGGGAACCACGCGGGTGAAACCGCGCGGCGTCAGCTAGTATCTTTATATAAAGTTAGTCTTTATAAAATAGTAACGGACACTCCGCTTCGATGATAATTGATACTAATAAATAAAAAGGTATTGAAAAAGGAAACGGTTTTCTTTCTCAATACCTTTTTGTGATCCTGCAAAAAATTAAAAGATCTTGAAGAAAGTCGGGATCTCATTTATGTTTACTGTCAGATATTCGAAATTTAAACACACATACACACACACACACACACACACATATATATTATATTCTATCTATTAATTTATTTATTTTATACTTATCTCATGACTTGTCATATGTATTTCTGAAGTTCAATTTGCGAGCTAAGATTTCCCATACATTTTTTTATCGAAAGAGTGCTTGGGCCGACTTAATCTGATAAACAAAATATAATAAAAGTAATTAGAAAGTAGATAAACTTGTGAGAATCACAAACAATAAGACTCGTTAAAATTAATGTCTTTTTGTCATGCATAGTAGGTACTGTAGCAGTTTAGTATCAAATCAAATCAAACCTTTTTCAGTTAAGTAGAACTTTTGTTCATTTTGAATCATCATGATACACTTCCTATTTAAAAAAAGGACATAAAGACGCAAACTTGATATTAAAGTAATAAGCTGTTTTTCGTTAATTTTATTTATACTGATTTTGATGAAAAGCGTCAACATGTTTATCAAAATTAAAATCGCCGTATATCGCAAACAACATATAAACTTTAACAAAATATTTTTAGCAGCAGCGCCCGCGACCTTGCGTTAAAAAACCCCTTCGAATTTTAAAACACGCTACCGAATCCCTCTGCTTATTTAAAATTTCTGGATTTAAAAATGTATGTATATAATACTATACATATATCGGGGCATGGACTATATTCTACTTCTTCGCAGGCTATAGTGGAGGCAGAGTGCCCCTGTTAAGCGTACCGGTCTCCCGCCATATTGGACGCAATGTTATTGGACAAGAGTCACGTGATCAACCTTTTACAGTCTTATCTTATTTATTCAAACAGCAAATAATTAAATCCCAATTACATGAAAACTTGATTCTAATATTATCACAATAATTAACGTAGATTTTGCTAACTGTTCAAATAGCTCACTTGGCGACACATACACTTTTAAATACGACTAGAAGCTCCAGACATTAGACCGTTTAACCAAACATAGAAACAAACTCTTCTGCTTCAATATTTGTATATACGGAATACGGATACTTATATCCTTGCGATAACGAGCACTATATAACAGTACGTAAACTCTGATATATGTTTCCCATATCCTGAACGGTAAAAGTATTACCAAAGGCAGACCACCTTGCCGGTGTTACAAACGTAACGCTTATACGAGTGTGTATTGCGTAAGCAATGCGTTTGTGCTATTCTGTTCTATAAAAGTTGATCGCGGACTGTCGCAAGCGACGCCGGAGACTTTTCTTTCACTAAGGCACCTCGCGCACTGTGCGACCACAATCGCGGTAATAACACGTTTTATAAGAATTTTAATTTCAATCAAAATCAAAAATCATTTGTTTCAAGTAGACTCAGTTTACAAGCACTTTTAGACACGTCAGTTGACTATTTGTAAAGATTCTACCACTAGTTCAGAAGGTAGTTTCTGTCCGTTTCTTCGGCAAGAAACTCAACAGTTGCTGTATTATAATTTACAACTGATGACTACATTACAATTTCATAAAGTTTTACTTCCTGTGTGAAGGTGGCATCTGATCCAATGGCCTCCAAGCGCCTTTATCTTTAAGGAACTCATCAATGGTGTAGTAACCTCGACTAAGTAAATGTTTGGGGATGCCAATAAGAAAATGTCTCTAACAACAAAGTTAGATGGTAATAAGCGATGTCACATCTCTGTAACTTTACAGAATGACACCTTAAATGAAGGGAAAAAAGACTAAATATTAACCAATGGCGGCGGAGTAGTGTCAGTCCATTTGCGCTCCTATTGTTGACTTTTGTCAATTTCTCTTCACTAGTTACGCCGTTTGGTCGCATTTTAGGCATACTAACGTTGGATTATATTAATCACCTAATATCATCATTAACAACCCATGGTCGACTCACTGTAGAGCACGAGTCTCCTCTCAGAATGAGAGGGGTTGGGCTAATGGTCCACCACAAACACAAAAGTTCGTGTGGATGTATGTTACTACTTAACCGATTTGGATTAAAATGAAATTAGATAACGCCCTGGATTAACACATAGTCCCGAAAAAACCTTGGTTTTCCGAGATTCTCGAAAAGCTGATGATATTATGAATGGTACTCTTTCACGCCGCGACTATTGAACCGAATCACTTGAAAATTGGAATGGAGATAGATTATAACCTGAATTAACACACCCTAATTTTATCCCAGAAATATTAAATTAAATACTATACTTCATTTCGCGGGTAACGCAGCTAGTACAATATTCATGTTGGGACAAATAAATAAACCAAGTCAAAGCATAATACGACAACGTAACTAAATTAGAGAAACTGTTTTGTGACTTCTTCTTTCATTTGAACCATAAAAGCTCCGATTTCCTTTTGGAATTGAATGACATTGGCTGACAAAAGTAAACAAGTCACCTGTATGTGAAAGTTAAATGATTACAGTTTTCTATGGTGCCATCTCCTGTCTTGATAGTCTATTGGTTTACATATGAAGTTTTGGATCACGAGGTCGAGGGTTCAAATCCTGGCCGGGCTTTATTGCTTTATTTCTTCTAAGAAGATTTTAGTTGAAATTCTTAGCCAGGTGTTGGGATTTTGGTGGTATTACAACCCGTGCTTTGGAGAGCACGTTAAGCCGACCGTCCTGACCATCATCATTAACATCTGAAAGTGGTCTTTAATAAATTAAACATTATCACCCTAAGCCCGCCAGCCCGCGTTGGATCAGCGTGGTGATTCTAAGCTCTATATCCCTAGATCTCTAGATAACTAAAGTAAGGAGGCCTGGCTTTAAAATTTGAAGCAGCAGCCTAGTTCTGTAAGACATGCAATTAGGTTGATATTGATAATGATGATATAATATAAGCGTAACAATTCTTTTCTTTTATTCTTTACAAGTTAGCCCTTGACTACAATCTCACCTGATGGTAAGTGATGATGCAATGTAAGATAGAAGCGGGCTAACTTGTTAGGAGGTGGATGGAAAATCCACACCCTTTCAGTTTCTACACGACAACGTACCAGAACGCTAAATCGCTTGGCGGTACGTCTTTGATGGTAGGGTGGTAACTAGCCACGGCCGAAGCCTCTCACCAGCCAAAGAAGACATTAGACTGTGATCGATGTGAGTATAACCACAAATTCCTATGCTGCTGCTGATATCATCAGTTTGTCAAGCACCTCATATATGCATGAACGCAATGCATACGCTCAGGATTCATAAGGTACCTGTATTGGAGGAGGTCCTGCAGTGGACGTCCATCGGCTGATATGATGATGATGATGATGATAATTGGAGGAGGAATTTTCCATTTTGAACAATTTACACCTATAGCCAAAACCCTAGTTAAAAGCTTTGTGCACGCCACTGTAGGTAAGTAAAATATATCTCCGAGGCTGGAGCTCATGTGCCACTGGCCACTAGCGTACTCACTTGCCTAATAAAATAATAGGCATACTTGAAGTATTGAAATCCGGTAATTATGGGAATTCAGTCAATCGTTTTTAAAAAAAACAAATAATACTTATCTATGCCTAAACACACAAATATACGCTTTCTCCATGTTCCATTTATGTCCCACTCGTAACGTTTAGCCACGACTGCACCCAGTGGATTACGTTTTAGTGGAAAATAACAGCAGTCAACCATATTATATTACCATAAGAAGGCTTCCGCCCTACAATCGCTTGAAATTGCGTAAACCTGACTCAAATCAAATGTAGGTAAACCTGAAATACCTTTTAGTTCAAATGTAAATCAAGAACAATCGCTTATTGGTAAACCAATATACCTAGTTGGCATTAAGTAGGTACATAATGATAACTCAGATCAGACTCAGGAAGCGCAAAAAACAAAATTAATTTATTTCAAGTAGGCTCAGTTTACAAGCATTTTTGAAACTTCAGTTGACTATTTCTAAAGATTCTACCGCCGGTTCGGAAGGCAGGTTCTGCTGAGAGCCGGCAAGAAACCCAACAGTTGCTGTTTTTTTTAAAGTTGCTGAAACGGTAGTCTCAAATTATTTATCATGACATAACCATGTAGATTATTGAGTCAACCATTATTGTTCCGATCATAGAGCATAGAAAACGCGAAAGCTAACGTTCCGATAGTCGTTTTAGTCAACGATCTCAATATGAAAAGCAAAGCAACACTGTGAATAGTAAAGAATGCTTATAAATTTAACAATAACCATACCCATTGGATCGAAATACAGCAATAAGATGCAGAAATAAGCTTGGCGTGTCTTCGAACAAGCTTTACCCCTATGCTATGAACGACACTTCAGCAACTAGAGCTATAATAACTTTAACGAATCATCATCATCATCATCATCATCATATCAGCCGATGGACGTCCACTGCATGACATAGGCCTTTTGTAGGGACTTCCAAACATCACGATACTGAGCCACCTGCATCCAGCGAATCCCTGCGACTCGCTTGATGTCGTCAGTCTGCCTGGTGGAGGGTCGGCCAACACTGCGCTTACTAGTGCGGGGTCACCATTCCAGCACTTTGGGACCCCAACGTCCATCGGCTCTTCGAACTATATGCCCCGCCCATTGCCACTTCAGCTTCGCAACTCGTTGAGCTATGTCGGTGACTTTGGTTCTTCTGCGGATCTCCTCATTTCTGATTCGATCACGCAGAGATACTCCTAACATTGCTCGTTCCATCGCCCGCTGTGTGACTCTGAGCCTTCTTTAACAAATAATAGCCATGAACTAACATGAATTTGTAAAAATAAGCTAAAGTAATTATTTAAAAAAAACGCACTGGAACTTTCTACCTCTCAAAGTACTCGTAATCATGATCGAAACTATTTCGAGCCACTCGCCATCCAATAAGTTCACGTGCCAGCAGCGCTAAGTATCTGCATGACATCATGCAGATCGCGACGAACACACGATCAGTTTAGTCGGATGTCCTGCCGTTAGTGCTGCAGGGACATGACTTATTTGATGATGATGCATATAGTAGCCTACCTTACATACCTGTCACAAAAAAATATACCGGTCAACTTGAGAACCTCCTTCTTTTTGAAGTCGGTTAAAAATAGCACGGGCTGACACTCTTTCATCTCATTTATCACATTACATTTTTTAAAGAGATAAAGTTAGTGGTCATGTAAGGAATAATATCTGGATCTAATGAATCGATTTTGAAAAATCTTTTACCGCTAGAAAGCCACAATAATTGTGAGTGCAATAGGCTTTATTTTATCCCCTTATTCACACAGAGACGCGGGTAAAACCGCGTGGCAACAGCTAGTCTCTTATAAAAGAACGACGATCTAGTCAGCAAAAGCTCTTAAACCAAAATAATTAATTTATGCCTAATTTATAAACTATTAACTTTTTTACTTAAACCTACATTATGCGTGATTTAAAATACCAATAGGTACATGCAAAGTCACTTAATATTAATTATCTTTCGTTATACATAGTTGATTGCAAAATTGTTTCCTTTAAATACCTATTTATTTCGTAACAAGTGTGAAGAATTTATTGCCAATAAAAAAAGGCAATTTATAATCTAGTTTCTAGAAATATACCTACAATAGAAAGTTATTTATTTTCAAATTGTATGAGGCTACAGTTATTAATGATTATTTATAGTATGTTCTGTTCCGGAAATAATGCATACCCAGTTTTGTGTTCGTAGAATTCCGTGATAGGTACGAGTAGGTATAATTAAATTATTGTCCCCATCTTACCTTTTACCTTTCCTAACCTATCCTTTCTTTTCCTAATCTAACCTAAACCTTTTCCGATTAAGATGTTATTGATAATCCGGGTACCTTTTAAAATGAAGAAATTCTATACCTAAGTATTTCGTTATTTCAAGAACAGTTTAGTAAGTCAGGTGTACGTAACATTTCAAACAACTTTCTGCACCGGCTTACCCAAGAGTTGTGTTGGGTGAGCGAAGACAATAGACATACTATTATATTACAATAATATATCTATTACTTACCGTTATCTAATAAACATCTGAGCTAAACGTTCACCTAATATGCATGATTTAAGAGAACATAATTCTATATGCATACGTTAACTTTAATTACATATACCTAACTCGTTATTTAATATAAATAACATCGAAAGGTTAACGAGAATTCTCTATTTAAAGGCATTAGTGGCGAGTTAGTCGCTAATATCGATTGATACAATATAAACATGTGTAGGTATACTGTAAGTGAATTACATAGATACCTAATCGTATATCCTTGTCTTGGCCAACGTCCTTGATACAGATACGTACGAGTTTGTAATGGTCTCAGAGGCTGCAGTGGCCACACCGACGTCTTTTTATAAATGCTGGAATACAGTCTCGTCCACGTTCCTACCATAGGTATGCTCGCGCATTGTAGTCCACTCTGAAGTTGCAAAGTCTCTACTGAAGTCTAACTGCGCAGGTAGATTTCTCTCTGGAGTGTTTTATAGACACCAAACAATGCATACCCTTGTGTTCATACTTCATAACGGACTAGAATTTTTACGACATTTTAACAAAAAATATAAAATTGTGTGCATAACGGGTCACTCGACAAAACTTAGGGTCTAGTGGCAGTTTGATACTGTGACGATCGCGCTAATGTAAACGCGAATTTCTAAGGAATTGATTTAGCGCCATCTAGTGGCACTACTGCACCACTATTTCAATTCCATATACATTCGCGTTTACGTTAACGCGATAGTAATAGTATGAAAATATTAAAACTCCCACTAGGCACCCTGATAACTTGGACATACTGCTGTATGCGTGAGAGAAATGCAAGGCAGGGTGGCGCCGTAACGTGTTATGTTACGAAGAGATTTGCCCTCCCATAAGAAGTTATTAATAAATCAACAAAAATATTCAACAAAATACACAACAATAGTGGGTCTGAAACTTTGTTAGACACAACTGAAAAATATTTGTGTAATGAGCATGGGTGTTTTCGAGTGTCTATGTGTATTTATAGATTTTTTAAATATTTATAGATATGTAGTTTATAAATATACGTGAATATTATAATATTAGTATACATAATACAGGCTACTCTGCCCCTGTAGCCAAGTGGCACGTCCATTCTCTTTCTACGATCGCAAACGCTTCGAAAACTAGAAAAATGTATGGGAATGACATTTGCTTTTGACACGTGATCAAGATTTGTCATTCCCTTATATTTTTCTAGTTTTCGAAGCGTTCACGATCGTAGAAAGAGAATCCACGTTGCACTGGGCTACAGAGGCTGTACGCTTACTTTGTTGCTAGATAGTGTGTGTATTGTTTCAGTATATTTATTTATTTATTACCTCCCAAAGTCACCATAATCCAATAATTACCTATAGCAAAAGCATGGAGATGACAAACGTTCAGCCTAAATAAAACGACGAATATCTGACCACCACTGGCCCTATACGTATTAACAAGTACTCGATGCGGGCATCATATCACGCCCAGACTCTCTTCCTGTTCCAGTAGGTCGACATTGACATTTAGGTGAAACAGAGTAAAAACATAGTATACGAATTATACAATAAGTGCGAGGGCGATGCCACTACACCAAAAGGCCGCTTGCACTAAATCGTCGTTTTATTACCTATCTGTTGTATAGTGTTTGAGCCATACATTCGCCTACGAGCTGTGTGTCCTTGGCCGATCGAGCGTCCCTTCGAAATCATCGATGACATTATAATAAGTCCTTTATAATGAACTAGAATTTCAATATTTTTGTCGAAGTGCAAGGTTATATTGCCTTCGTTGCCTTACTTAACACTTTAATTAATGTCCTACCACAGATCAAAGAGTGTGATTAGGGAAAGGAAAACTTAGGGTGATTGTGCACATTATGGAACTTAGTCGAGAAACTAATTGTGTTTAATAAAGCGTGTTTTACAAAGCCATTAACACCATACTGAAACCCAAAGGACCTTTTTTTCTGTCTGCCTATCTGTTTGAACGAGCTAATCTCTAGAACGACTGATCCGATTTTAATGGGACTGTCACTGAAAGATTGAGGAAGTGATTAAGCAACATTTAGGCTATTTTGTTATCTCTTTTAACAAAAAATTCAACCGACGTCAAAGTCAAAAATAAACTAAAAAGCAATAAATAATATCGTAGCTACCTTCTGATCAATTTGAAGGCGGTGCCAAGCCAGTGGCGCATTAATTAAAGCCGTTTCTGTAACCACGGGAAAGAAGCGTCTAGAAATTCCTAAAACTTTATGATTTAAACGGCTTATGTTAAAGCATCACTGTGTTGGCACCGCCTTCAAAGTAAATAAGAGACAGACGCGATTGCGAACCTCCTTCTTTTGTTTGAAGTTGGTTAAAAAAGCCATTATCTCCGTGGGATTTGTAAAAAACTGAATTGATATAAAAGAAGGTATAAAAATGCGAATGATATATTTTCATGATCTTCTAATACTTGCGATATCGTGGCATACTGCTTCAGCAACTGACCAATTTCATTATATTAATATGATATCGTTCGTGGTCTGCTCTCAGGTTTCGCAAATAAACCGGTGCCGATTACTGTGTGTGTTACTGTACGGTGATATCATTATTTAAGCATAATAAAAGATGAAGACGGCTTAAGAGCCGTGATAACCCATTGGATATGACCTCTGCCTCCGAGCTTTTCAGTTGTGTGCATTTTAAGAAATTAAATATCACGTGTCTCAAACGGTGAAGGAAAAACATCGTGAGGAAACCTGCATACCAGAGAATTTTCTTAATTCTCTCCGTGTATGAAGTTTGCTATTCCGCATTGGGTGAACGTGGTGGTGGTCCAGCGTGGTGAACTATTGGCCTAACTCGTCTCATTCTGAGAGGAGGCTTGAGCTCAGCAGTGAGCCGAATATGGGTTGTTTAATGATGAAGCATAATATATTTTATTGGTACCTCAAATATCGTAAAAGCCGCTATCTTAAAAGTGAAAAAACAACTTAATGTTTACGCCGTATGATCAAATCAATGCTATCGTTTTTTTGGGTTTAGGTAAATACGTTTATTTTAGGTTTAGTCCCGTCGTTCTACCTAATTAGGGGATTTTTATCAAACTGGCCTGGCTGTTAAAATGTGGTGTACCACAAAGAATGCAAATGTTTTGAGAAAAATGTTAATAAAGACTTTTTTTAATTATCTATCTACCTGTTACGGGTTCGCCCTAAAAAAATATACGCCGCAATATCTTGAATCGAAATAAAAATTTTCAATGTGACACGCCACAGGAGGGGTTGCAATATAAAATGCGTATCACTAAATGTTTGCCACAAGTTAAGCCCACATGCCTGTAGCGCTAACGATTTGACGTCCGATATAACTGATCGTGTGTTGGTCGCGATGTGCATGACATCATGCAAATCGTGACGCGACACGCGTGATGTCCTGCCGTTATGCCTAGTTCGGACTACTTTAGTATTTTAGTTGAATACGAACAATTTTTGGATTTACCGCCCAAAAATCCTTCTTACTCCAACCAAAATACTAAAGTAGTCCGAACTAGGCCTAGCTCTGCTAGCGCTGCAAGCACTCGGACTTACTGGATGGTGAATAGCTAGCATAAGTTACGTTAACACGTACCTATTAACTCAATATCTATTTACTCTTATTAAAACCATATTTTTCGTCTTAGATAACACATAATTATCTACCTTACACATTATTAATTTATTACGAAGCATGGCTAAAATCACGGGACACTACGTGGGAGTATATCCGAACTAGTTTGGAACCCATACGGGACCCTTAGTAATGAGCTGGTTCTTGCAATGCAACGCGGCAAACTGCTTGCAAACATAATGAATTAAAATGAATAACACTCACAATAGTTTAAATTCTAAAATTACATATTAATAATTTTAATATTATTCCTTCAAAAATATAACAAAAACATCATTAATACACATTGCACAATACAATATAGGCTCAAAAATAACTTTGCGGATATCCTTATAGAGCTATCGCATACTAATACGATATAATATACTAATACGAAATAATATACTAATACGAGTACATCAAACAATTACGGAGGAAAAGGAAACACCTATTCATTAAGAACATTTTAATTAGCCTCGTAGATATAATATAATTTATAAATAAAAGGATAGCTGACATAACGCACAGCCTAAGCTACTGAAGCTTTAGTTTCTTTAACACAATAGTTTTATTTATTTACTCGTAATTAACAGACGTTAAAATATAGCCTATGTTACTCATTGATAATGTAGCTAAAGAAAATTATACCTACATACTTGCAAAATATGTAATATTAACAATGACGAAGAATTTTTCTGACATAAAATATTTATTAACATTTTAAATTAAAATTGACATGTTTAAAATTAATACTAAACTTATAATGTAAAAATTGAAATTGACATATTTAAAATTAATACTAAATTGATAATGTACAATGTTTTGCAATTACTTTTATATTATTGGAAATAAAGGCTTTTATTATTATTATACTTGCAAAAAGTATTGAAAACGGAAGCCATAAAGGATCACTTCTTGGTTGTCCGTCTGTCTGTCTGTCAAGACCCTTTTTCTCAGGAACACAAACGCGTATATCGAGCTGACATTCATATGAAATACTCAAGTATACTGTCCCTTACGAGTAGATTGATTTTTTGTGTAATTAATTATAAATAAATAAATAAATGGTCGCTAACTATGGGCCCCATAAGAAAGCTCAGAGACACACAGCGAGCGATGGAACGAGCTATGCGTGATCGAAACTCAAATGAGGAGATCTGCAAAAGAACCAAAGTCACCGATATAGCTCGACGTGTCGCGAAGTTGAAGTGTCAATGGACGGAGCGCACAGTTCGAAGAGCCGATGGATTTTGGGGTCTCAAGGTGCTGGAATGGCAACCTTGCACTACAAAGCGCAGTGTTGGTCGACCCCCCACCAGGTGGACAGATTAATCAAGCGTGTCGCTACAATTCGCTGGATGCAGGCGGCTCAGGATCGTGATGTTTGGATGTCCCTTCAATGGCCTATGTCTTGCAGTGGACGTCCGTCGGCTTTTATGATGATGATGATGATGATGTGAATGATGATGAAATAAATGAAAATAAATAGCAATCGCACGAAAAAAGACGACGGGAATCAAACTCATGTATACGTTAACATAACAATTCGAAATTATTCTGTTGATTATATTATGTTTATATGTTGTAGTAAAAAAAAAATATACGTACAAGAGTGCGGAAAAATGGAAAGCGGAGAGATGGTCTCGGAATGTGGCCAGGAAATCAGCTCTCGATTACTTACAACACGCCAGTTTAATTAACTTGCTTACCGTATCGGTGATAATATTTTAAAACGATTTATTACGTACAACCATAAAAACAATGTAGCACCCATTATTATTTAAGCGCGATATTAAAATAGGTAGGTAGGTATAGGTATAGGTATGTTTTTTTTATTTGAAGCCCTACCACTACCCTAAATATCCTACGTCCGTTTCCTGCTTCTAAACTACCTCTCCTCCAAATTTCAGCTAAATCGGTCCAGCCGTTTTTGATTTATATGTTATAGATATAGTACCTATAGAATGTTTGTACCTACTCCAATGAGTATAAAAAACTGTCCCAGTGCGTGTGAGGCCACGCGCCGCGTAGGGTTCCGTAGATTATATGAGCATTTTAAGCCCTCATAAAACACCGATATTTATATTACATACTATTATTACCACTCTGTCAGTCGTCCTCACTTTACATGTAGGGAAGGAACCCCAATAATTCAAAAAAAAATTCGGACGGACGGACTTAAAGGCGGACATTGGTAAACTATAAAGGTCAATACGAAACCCTAAAAATAAAATAAATTATTAGTATGATTTTGATAATGATCAATTCTATTTTTTTATTTTTAAAACAAACAATTAACAATTTTCATCATAAACAACCCATATTCGGCTCACTATCGAACACGACTCTCCTCTCTGTATGATCGCCCTTTACTAATTGGTATACTTCACACACGTAAAGGTTACCAATTATTACCAACTAGCGGACTAGAGCAGTGATAGCCCAGTGGATATGACCTCTGCCTCCGATTCCGGAGGGTGTGGGTTCGAATCCTGTCCGGGGCATGCACCTCCAACTTTTCAGTTGTGTGCATTTTAAGAAATTAAATATCACGTGTCTCAATCGGTGAAGGAGAACATCGTGAGGAAACCTGCATACCAGAGAATTATCTTCATTCTCTGCGTGTGTGAAGTCTGCCAATCCGCATTGGGCCAGCGTGGTGGACTATTGGCTTAACCCCTCTCATTCTGAGAGGAGACTCGAGCTCAGCAGTGAGCCGAATATGGGTTGACGAGCGGACTCGGTCAAGCTTCGCTTTGACTTACGCCTACCCCTACCCTACCCATACCCTACCCTACCCATACCCTACCCGTACACTATCCCTACCCTACCCCTAACCCTATCCTACCCCTACCCTACCCCTAATTTTCTTTGATATAAACCTCACGGAGCCTGAGACCTTTCCAACGAATGCAAAACCGTGGAAATCGGTTTGTGCGTTCTTGAGTTATAGCGTCAGGAAGGAAAACCCGACTTATTTTTATATAGCAGATTATCTGGTATGCAGGACAATGAGACAAGTTTGAGACAATGTTTAATTTCCTAAAATACACAAAACTGAGGTAGGTACATGCGGACTTCGAATCTACGCCCTTCGAGTTGAAGGCCCACTGGGCTATCACGGTTCAATCAAAGTAACCTATTTAACATTATTAAATACTCGTCTAATAGCAGCGAGGTCTACTAGTTTACTTGGCGTCTATTCTTTTTAGACTTAGGGCCGGTTTTACCACCTTCTGACAAGTGTTGGATAATGCAGGCGCCGGCGACTTCAACCGCGAGAAAACCTGTGCGTCTTTTATTGTACGTGACCATTTTGCAACAGATTATAATCCGTCATTCGCACGAGAGTTTTTTTAACGGACGTTAAAAAAGTGTTCAAACATATGCATGCCTAAGTATATGTTCACACGACAGCGTTTTTAAAACACGACGCTTTTTTTCGAGCAGTGTTGCATTTTTAATTTTTAATTTTTGGAAATAGACCTTATATATATATATTTGAACGCGTTTTTAACGTCCATTAAATAAACTCTTGTGCGAATGAGGGTCAATGTTAAAATTCAGTTTTACACAAATCCCTCGGGCAACATGGATTTTCCGAAATAAAACTAGCCTACATGTTGCTCAATAGCCTACTTTATCTACCAGCTAAGTCTTACTAAAATCGATCCATGGAAAGATTAGCAGACAAATACAGACTTTTTTAATTCGCTTGTTTTTTGGTGTCGTGAAATAATATATATACCTAACCACTCGATGACTTGATGATATACTTGTGAAATCACTTAAGGAATCACAGACAGACATTTTCATTATATTTATATTTTTTTTTTAGTTTTAGTGCCTATTGATAAATGTCATTAAAATAATTCAATCTGGATTACATAAATTGTCAAAAGGTTTATTCACTATCTTTGATATATGCTACTTGACATATTCGATTTTTCTTTTTTTTATTCTTTACAAGTTAGCCCTTGAGTACAATCTCACCTGATGGTAAGTGATGATGCAGTCTATGATGGAAGCCGGCTAACTTGTTAGGAGGAGGATAAAATTCCACACCCTATTTCGGTTTCTACGCGACATCGTACCGGAATGCTAAATCGCATGGCGGTACGTCTTTGCCGGTAGGGTGGTAACTATCCACGGCCGAAGCCTCCCACAAGCCAGACCTGGACCAATTAAGAAAATCTCAATCGGCCCAGCCGGGGTCGAACCCAGGACCCTCGTCTTGTAAAGCCATCGCGCATACCACTGTGCCACGGAGGTCGTCGAATCTTACCTACTGGTGGATATCACACAGTAGGTAAATGACATGTTGTCCAATTAATTTGATGTTTATTTTAATAGGTTGATAACAAAGAACAAAATAGTGAATAGGCCAGCTACAGCTCACGAGTAGATTTATTAGGTGTTTTTAAAGAGAACGGGATTGTACCGTCGACCACCTTAACAGAAATGTTGTACCTACTTGTTGTACTTGACGAGTTTATTCACAAAATCACAGCCAGCGCACTTATTGAACGAGTTACATTCAACTAGTACGAAAGTAAATTTAAGTTGAAACATTAACCTACTTAAAAAAAGGCGTACACGAAATTGGGAAGTATAAGAAGAAAATATTTATTTGCACAATACACGTAAGAATACACACAAAGTGTTACACCTATTCATAGCATATTGCAATTTACTAATTTTTGTTTGTATGACAGTATTAAAATTTATAACCAGCCAATATCACCCGCCTATTTCCGTATGCGTGGTAATACGGGAATAAAATGTGACATCCACAAATAACGTAGTGGTAAAGTATTTTTCAAAATCGGTTCAGTAGACTCAGAGAATACCCCCTACAACACCAGAAACTTTATGTCTTTATAATCTATACTAATATAATAAAGCTGAAGAGTTTGTTTGTTTGTTTGATTGAACGCGCTAATCTCTGGAACTACTGGTCCCATTTGAAAAATTATTTCAGTGTTAGATAGCCCATTTATCGAGGAAGGCTATAGGCTATATATTATCCCTGTATTCCTACGGGAACGGGAACCACGCGGGTGAAACTGCGCGACGTCAGCTAGTATTTATATAGATGTCAAATGACAATTATACATATAAATAGTCAAACCTATGAACATTCACGGGAATGGGATAGAGAGAATAGAAAAGGGACCTAAGTCACAAACGAGATTTTTAGTTGACTGTCACTTTTACAAAGCAACCTTACAATATCGGCACATGTGATATCGGTAAGACGAGTTTTCACTTTCATTTAAAGTACCTCCATAATAACTTTAAGATTTGGATCCTCCGTGGCGCAGTGGTATGCGCGGTGGATTTACAAGACGAAGGGTCCGATCCCCGGATGGGCTGATTGAGGTTTTCTTAATTGGTCCAGGCCTGGCTGGTGGGAGGCTTCGGCCGTGGCTAGTTACCACCCTACCGACAAAGACGTACCGCCAAGCGATTTAGCTTTCCGGTACGATGTCGTGTAGAAACCGAAAGGGGTGTGGACTTTCATGAGATTGTAGTCAAGGGCTAACTTGTAAAGAATAAAAAAAAATAAAAATAAAAGGATGAGAACTAAAAAATAGCATGCCGTTATTTTTGAAACCGATCTAATTAAGTAACCCAAAAGTAATATTTACAGAGATACGATCTAGAAACATTTCGAGCGATTTAGAAAATTCTTTCACCATTAGAAACCTACATCTTCACCGAGTAACATAATATTTTATCCTCGTATTCCAACGAGAAATGTAACTACGCGAGCAAAACCGCGGGATATCTGTTAGTTTAAAGTAAATGCACATATTTTTTTACTTGCTCCCATACATTAACTATGGAACTAGGTCAATGGTATTTTGTTTAATTAATTAGTTCTATTAATTCATACTTGTTAATTTATTATTCGTATAAGCTTTTTTAACCGACTTCAAAAAAGATTGGAGGTTCTCAATTCAATGCGTATGTTTTTTTAATGTTTGTTACCTCATAACTTCGTCATTTATTAATCAACTTCGAAAATTATTTTATTGTTTGAAAGAGCATACTTCCAGATCAGTCCATGAAAAAAAAACTTAAATACGTCTTTGAAGTCGGAACCATTTTTATGTAAAAAAAAATATTCTGTTGAGTGTTTAAATACGTAATTAAACTCCACATCAATACTAAGATACAAAACCTTTGAGCTATATACTGAGTATAATATACTTACTTACTTTTATATTACTACAAAAATACATAAATAAACTCATATAAAGAAAGGCGTTCAAGCAAAGGCGATTACAAGAAAAACTATAACAACTAGTTAGCAATTGCTATTGAAAGAGTTATATATACTTAAAAAAACGCAATTGGAACTCGAAAATTGTACACTAAGGTAATTGCGTTATTATTTAAATAGATAGAGTTGTTAGAAAGATAACTTAGAGTATGTTGAGACTAGAAAGCTGAAATTTGGCCTGGGTAGATATATTGACCACGACCATATAACGGTAAAAAGAAAATGAAAAAAAAACCGGATCCTTCCCTACATGTAAAGCGAGGCTATCGTCTCTCTCTACTCGTCTATCCTATAGTGCGTAATAGTGATAATGTGTATCGCTATCGATATTTTTGCAACAAAAGGGTTTATAATGCTCATTTAATCTACGGAACCCTACACTGCGCCACGCCCGACATGAGCTTGACTAGTTATTATTAAATTTTAACTAACTCACCATCCGATAGGCCCACTTGCCTGCAGCGCTATCGGCTTGACATCCGATAAAACTGATCGTGTGTTGATCGCGATATGCATTCAGGACCAACACACGCTCAGGCATATGGGCTTATCGGATGGTAAGTGGCTAGCTTAAGTTGGTTCTACATAAGTATTTACTACCTCGGCACAGAAAACATACCTCGGTATAATTTTTTCTTAGGCCCTAAGTAATAATTTGAACGGTAGAGTAAAATACATCGATAAAAATCGATTGACTTACATAATTCTGTAATTAAATGGGAAGCAAAAAATACATTTAGTATGTACCTACTCATAAATCATACCTGCAGCAGATTAAGAATTATTACGAGCAAAGTGAATGGTCCACATCTGTGCGGTGCGGCCTACCTTTATTACGTAGGTAGGTAGGTACTACACGACAGCCAATTTATATAAGTTACTTCGATTTATAACGTATAAAGGCTTTACAATAAATGCATTACGTTTACCTACATATTATTTAGATAGGTAATTATATTATGTGTATACGTAAGCAATTAACTGAATATTTTCGAGTATAATATTTTGTCATATAATAATAATGTAAGTACCTACCTGTATCTCGGGTCATGTAACGTGAGCATATTGCGGTTGATTTAGGCTCTACAGGATTTTATCTCCTTTCTTATGTGTCAGGCCTGTTGGCTGGGTTAAATAAATTGGTTTTTAATATATATTGTGTCGTTTTATTTTTAATTTTATATCGTTTTTAAGGGATGATGACCGTTTTTTAAATTGTATATAAATTAAGAGTACGCTAATAGTAAAGGAATTTTGTAAAAGGAACAGGGTATCTGCGATCATTACTTTCGGAGCTACAGGGATTTAAAGGGTCAGATTTGCGGCGCTGCCGCGGATCCCTGAAAAATGCCCCATACAAAACGAACTTATGACGTCGTAGGCAATTAATGATCGTTAGATTTGTATGGGCGTTTAAACAAAATTACTAGTTTTTTCTGTGTTTATGTTTATAGTTCATATGTTAAAAAATGTCACATTTAATGTAAGGAACCTAAAACTGTATGAATTTTCATCTAATTACGATAAAATATTTTTAGTAGATTTTGAAATTTTATAATCTTATTTATTTTGCAAATATCCAGTCAATCTTTGCTTTTTATGTATAAATTAATTAACATTGACCTTATTTACCCGAATGTATCATAAAAATCAATATATTCAAACCTAGTCATCATCCCCATTGGCTACCCTCGGGGAGGCAACTTTCTTGCGCAACGAATTTCAATCGTAATTCAGCGCGGGAATGCTGCCTCCGTTATGGGCACCCTACCAAAGGCGGCAAATGTTGTAGTAAAGTATTTTTAATAAGTATCTTTAATTTATTAAAATATTTTTAGTTAATTTACTTATATATTTATTAAATCGATTACTTATATGGTATAAAATAATATTTTCTTCCCTCGAATCCATCTGAGTAGAATTCGGTAGCTTACGAGTACGTTCGTACTAGAATATCTGCCTTCGTTCAATTTCACACAAAAATCAACGATTTTGTGTGTGAAATTGTCACGAACAGATAAACCTACGTCGTTCAAAATAATATGTTTCAATAATATGTAGGTGCGTAATTATATATTATATCTTTGCATTTTTGTTACAAAATTATCCAAAAAGTAAATTTTGCCGCTTTGTATTCAATAACACATATGAACAAGTAAATACTACGTAGGTAGGTAGGTGCTTATTTATGTATAACGTCAGTCCATTAATAAACAACGTATTGTTAAAAGTTCCTTGAAAAATAGAATTTTATTATTTCGCCATAAGTATTGCCAAACATAAAGTTAAAAATATCGTGTTAACGTAATATTGTATTAATATTAACCCACCTTGCCTTTGATATAACTTTTCACGCTTAATATGCGATACTATATAGCGTACGCCCGCGACTTCGTTTGCCCTTAAACCTTTTTAATCCGGCCCTATAGCAGAATCCGTTCTTAGTGAAAACCTTCTAACTAAAAACTACCTCCCTGCCAAATTTCACCTTTGTACATCAAGCGGTTTTCGAGATTTCGTGATGAATGACCTTTCGCATTTATTTATAATAATTGAAGTAAGTTCGAAGCAACAGTTCGGCGAATATTCGATAAATAAAACTTATGTTAGGCAAGATAAACAGATGCGAGTGTTTACAAGACCTTCGTCCTTTGTGGGTTTATGTCGTAACAGTGACGGAGTTCCGCTCAAACATTACACGTACAACTGAAGCTGTGGAAATTGAAAATTGTTTGGGACAGACTGACCTGTTTCTTACAGAGGAGCGGGAGGATATCGTAAAGTTCCTCTGCGGCAAGCGAGGGCCGCTAGAGGGCGAGGGCGCGGGCGAGGGCGCGGGCGGCGAAGTCCTCGGCAGGCGGGTTCCCGCCGCCGCCGCGCTCGCCGCTAGCACCACCAGCCACCACCACCTGTACATCACGGACCGCACGCACGCGACACAACCTGCCGTCACGCAAGCGAGTTGCCGACTTGCCGTCAAGTACGCGCTCTCGACCACCTTCACTTTTGTTGTGCCTCGCGCTGCAAGCCAGCGGCCGCGCGCCCCACCTAGATGAAAGCGAAGGCTTTCACTGAGCGCCGTCCGCCGAGGGGCTTCTGTGGCAATCCTTACGCCAGTTACGATTGCGATCCTTTCATACCACTGCTCGAAATATGCCCGTCCAATTGGTATAGTGATCTGAACCACAATAAGGCACTGGAACAGTGACCGCCGAAAGGCGCGTCTGTATCTACCTACTCATTACTTTCATATTACTTAAATCGTTGAATTATTATGTACTGTACATAGTAATTCAATGACTTAAATCTTAATAATGCGAAAGATCATTCATCACGATATCTCAAATACCGCTTGATGTGAAAAGATAAAATTAGGCAGAGAGGTAGTTAATGGATAGTAGAGGTCCGCTAAGAACAGGTTTTGTGAGAGGACCGGATCAGAGGTCAAAGGGCGGAAGAAGTCGCGAGCGTCCGCTAGTTGAATGTAAATAAGATCAAATAAAATAAGAATATGTCATCATCTTCATTATCAACGCATATTCGGCTCACTGAGTTACGAGTCTTCTCACAGAACGAGGGGGTACGCCCAATAGTCCACCACGCTCCCCATGCGGATTGGCAGACTTCACACACCTAGAGAATTAAGAAAATTCTCTGGTATGCAGGTTTCCTCACGCTGTTTTTCCTTCGTCGTTTGAGACACGTGATATTTAATTTCTTAGAATGCACATAACTGAAAAGTTGGAGAAGCATGAAAAGTTGGAGGGCCCCGGACTAGATTCGAACTTCAAACCTACGCCCTCCGTAGTCGGGGGCACAGGTCATATCTACTGGGCTATATTTAACTTTTGCCCAATCTAGGATAGGATCTATATACTTTTATCTTACTTACATAGAATAAAACTATAGCAGGTCTTTCTTTACATTGAACATTGAAAATATTTAGGAGAGAATTACAATCCATACTGAAGACATGTTTTCTGTAACTGAAGCCAAAAGTATATTCGTTTTAATTTTTCGTCTGTCTGTCTGGCCAGGTTTTTGTTGACCAGGCATCACTTTATAATACAAAGGTTATAGGATAAGTACTTTTTGTCGCAAAAATTAAATCAGAAGGGGGTGAAATAGGGGTTGATAGTTTGTATGGAAAGACTTTTCAAGATTGATATTATTCGGTTTATTCTGTTTTGTTAAACAGTGTGTTATTAAAAAAATTAATTAAACATATAAAAAACCCGACTGCATAGAGTATAAAAAAAACTGAAAAGAAAAAAAACAAGCTCAGTCCAGAAGTGTAGAAAACAATTAGAAAACAGTCGGTACCTATTAAATAATGTAGAAGAACATCATTCTATCCAGACGTCAGCATCCAACGGCTGGAGCCGCTGGATGCTGACGGCTCGAGACCGTTGTGCTTGGAGGTCTATGCAAGAGGCCTATGTCCAACAGTGGACGTCTATCGGCTGATAAGGTAAGCTTCCTGTTGTTTGTTTATGATATGTCTATATATATATATATGAAAATTTTTCATAAAATCTTAACAAACTTGACAGATAGAAATGTCATACACCACGAACCGAACCCGCTTGATATCCTCGGTCCACCTAGTGAGGGGTCGACCAACACTGCGCTTTCCGGTGCGGGGTCGTCATTCCAGCACCTAGAGATCCCAACGTCCATCGGCTCTTCGAAATATGTGGCCTGCCCATTGCCACTTCAGCTTCGCGACTCGATGAGCTATGCCAGTGACTTTGGTTCCTCATTCCTGATTCGATCACGCTGAGAAATTCCAAGCATAGCTCGCTCCATCGCCCTCTGAGTGACTTTCAGCCTTCTATTAAGGGCCAGTCAGCGACCAAGTCTCGGATCCGTAAGTCATCACTGGCAACACGCACTGTTCGAAGACTTTCGTCTCCAAGCAATGAAGAATTTCGGACGAAAAGATGTCGCGGATTTGCCTGAACGTTAACTAGCCGAGCTGAAATTCCTAGGTACATACCTATATTCGTCTACAATTTCGAGCTCAGAGTCCTCAACAATAACTGAGTGGAGCCGTTCATGAACTTTAGTCATGATATTCGTCTTGCTCATGTTAATTTTTGGGCCCACGCGTTGATAAACTCTGCTGAGGTCGTTGAGCATGGTAGTAAGGTCATCCAGAGTCTCTGCCATAATGACTACATCGTCGGCAAACCGTAGTTTAGTGATGTACTCATCATTGATGTTGATGCCAAATCCGTTTAGGTCCAGAAGCTTAAAGACATCTTCCAATGCAGCGGTAAATAGTTTTGGGGAGATTACATCTCCCTGCCGCACTCATCGCTGCAACTTCTCGTACTACTCTTCGGTATTCTGTATAACCTGCCGCAGCGTATGGATGTGGTCTATGGTACTAAAGCCTGCTCGGAAACCGGCTTGTTCGGGAAGCTGGAAGTCGTCAAACCTGCGGGAGAGACGATTCGTCCGACGAGGCTCTCGCGACCGACTAATGACGGTATAACCATTTTCAACTGGCTGGATTTTATAAATGGCACAGGCCGGTGTCGGGCAGCAGCGACACCGGTGCGGAAATCTCCAGACTTGCAAATGACCAACCGCATGCCCAGCGTGGTAATTTTATGGGCAGTAACCTATACATATAGCCAATACACAACAGCCCTAGTTCGCGGTAGCCCCGCTATTCCCGGCTCTGGCAGCGGTTGTGGTTACGGCGGGGCAAGGGGTGTCAAGATCAAAAATCTCCGGGGGAGATTCTGCTGCCAACGCCGACGACTAGACCTGGCAAAGTTTAATGCACGTACTTTAGGGACGAAGAAAAATCAGGAAGATCAAGTATTATTCTTTTATTTATTGCGTTTTGATACCTGAGTTGCGTAGTCTATTTTGTTACGCTACTTTCATAAAGAGAAGAATTTTTAATTTTACAGTTTTTTAAAATAAATTAAAACTTTGTAAAAATTTTCATTATTTTGAAGTTTGATGTAATTTGCCAAGTCAGTGTCATGTTTTAATTAGAGCCGTTTCTGAAAGAACCACACCAATTTTGTAATTTAAACGGCTTCAATTAAACACGACACTGGCTTGGCCTTCAAACTGATCAGAAGGCATCTCATACGAAAAAAAAACATACATACAGCCTAACGTAGAACCTCCTCCTTTTTGGAAGTCGGTTAAAAACGAAATTTCATGGTCGTTTTCATTCTATTATCCTTTGACAACTATATATAATATGTATCTAAGCTATTATCTATATAGCTAAGTTTTCATCACATTCTACTCTACGGTTTTCATCATGTTTTCACTTTGACTGTAATGGTCGAAGTGTTTTCATCACAGTTTTCATCATTGAGCTGTAATTCTGTATCCATTTCCGACTGACTTTCAGAATAAGATTCATTCAATGTATTCTGTGGTTCATAGTTTCAGACCAATTTTATCGCACTCATAGTTACGAACAAAATTGTCTGTCATTTTCTAAGGAAAACAAGCTTAGATTTCGTATATATCTTATACTAAACTAGTAGTTTTTGTCCGTTTTTTACACAATTCAATTACACAAAAAGGTATTTTTACGGAGCCCTTTAACTGACGAACACGATTACATCTATTTAACATCGATTCTATAGAGACAGTTTTTATAATCACATTAGATCGTTGATCATATACTTTGACAGAAAAGATACGATAGCGAGGCAGGTCCTATACAATAATTGGTCTGAGTTCATAGTTAATACAATATCTATGGTTTGTGGAGTCAGGCGTTACTGCACAGATTCATTTATAGATACTTGTCATACGCAATATCTAATAATCTGTGCTTGTCATCAAAGAATTTAAATACTCAAATGAACTTGTCAATCTTTTGTCAATACTTGGCTTGGCCTAAAGACTTCATTTGTCGTCTGTGCTTAGAGACTTCATTTGACGTTTGTGGTTTAGTTATATTATTCTGTTGGCTTACAATCTACCAAAGACTCAAAGAGTAAATTATTAAATCAGTCTTCAGTCTACTCTAACCTACAAAAAGTCAGGTAAATTGAAAATTTTGCCGTTTGTGAGGTAAATGCTATCCTATAAATTATTGATTGATTGATTGAATTGATTAATATAATTTGCTTATTATTAATTATTTTCCTATTACATATTTGTTGTTTGCATATTGTAGTTCAAATGGCAAGTTTTATAATGTCTTAGATTTTCAATTTAATCATCATAAAACATAGGATGGGTCTCGTCAGTCGACATAGATACGTCTACTCGTACTCGTCAAATTCGGCGACTGTTACTATGCCAAAGTTGGCGTAGTCGCTTCAGTCTACTTCCAACCAATGTGAGAGAGCCCTTGAGCCCTTGCCTCCCAACCGCGTTAAGCCCTTGCCTCCCTCCGGCGTTAGACGGTATTTATAAGGCAGAATGCATAACTGACAGTCTAGAACCCCAATGTACTTCAAGCATCTCTTCCCTCGAACCATTGAGAACTTCCTTCTCTTCTCTCTCTCCCCCGGGTGGAGATAAGATTACCCCTATGACTTGCGATGCAATTTGTTCGGTTATCAAATGTGTATACAAAAAGAACACCCCAGGTAATGACTATTACTAGGAAAGTTGATGATTTTTGAAGTATTGTTTTAACTTAGTTTAACCACCAGTCTAGTTCCATAAAATGTACACAAAAACATGTGCACATTAAGAGATGAGTTACTCCACCTCTTAAACTCTGAGACAGGTACAGCTTCTGGCCAGGCCATAGATTGCTATGTGTAATGGGTCGAGCTGCCTTAGCCTATTGTTCCACTGTCTTTCATTGGCCATGCAAGAGCCGCCTGTACCTGGCATTTGCATTTTATTTTGTCTATTCAGAATAATGGTGTCTAAACTGGGTGTTCATACTATTTAGTGACAAAAATGCTTGACATCAATTGGATTGGCTTTCATCTTCACACAAGAAATAATATCTATTATCTTGTGATAAGGAATATTGTAAAGAATCATGATTGATAATCAAAAGAGCAAATGTTGATTTTATTGCTTCCCTTTCTCGGCATAACCTGTCATCCGAACCGGCCAGAGAGTCTACAAATAGGCAAACCTGACATTTCACCAGTACTTGCAAATTAAATAAACCAATTTCAAGTTTCAATTTAAAATATATGTAAGAGAAACTAGCACTGACCAGTATTGTACAGAAGTCCAAAGTAAGGTATTATGGCGCTTGCCTATTTATCCAGTTGTATTCTATCCCTTGCACTGATACAATACTAACTTAACTTCCAGTATATGCAGAGTGTGTATGTACCGAAGCACAGATATCCCCTTTGCATTTCATTCAATGCTAGCAACCACTAACTGTAATATACCTAATTTGAATCCAATAGGTAATTAAAGTATGGACTCAATGCCAAGCAGTGATCTGGACGACAGCAGCGATGAGAGCAGTATGCATGACAACCACAACCCGGGCTTGCCTCCAGAAAAGTGCCCGATATGTCTTGGGCCATTAAGAGCCAAAGCTTTCACAGACACCTGCCGTCACGAGTTTTGTTTTGTATGTCTATTAACTTGGACTAAGGTAAGTTCTAATTTTAGATAATTGTTTCAAAATTAAGTTTTGTAAATTTGAGAAAAACTAAAACTAAACTGTTTATTTATACACAATACAGAAATAACATATTTGTTTTCTATTTTAGGTCAAATCAGTGTGTCCTCTGTGCAAACAGAATTTTGGGTCAATTATTCACAGCATCCAATCCAATGATGAGTGTGAAGAGTATTCTGTGGAGACGCGGCATGTAGAGGAACTGTCCGAGTGGATCGATATTCACAGCGTTATTACAACTGCAAGGCTTAGATACAGGTGTGTAGTTTTAAAATCAGACTGAAACTTATTATCTCTAATTAATCTCTAATTTTTGAAAATTCTTTTATCAATAGAAAGATACAAGAACTATGCTGGTGGTGAGCAAGTTATTCAAAGAATTCAAAAAATAAAGACTTAAAATCCATAAAGCCCCAGGTTATGAACTCATAAAATATCTTAACTACCAACCATTTTATTTACCAATTAATAATAATAAAAACCTTTGGGATTAATTTTCTTAGCACAGCTTTATAACGCTGTCATCTATAGAAACTTTCCACCACAATGGAAAATGGTAGAAATAATTCTAGTTCCAAAGACAGATGTTAATAAACAAAACATCTCTCTCAGGTCGAACGTTTTTACGCATTGAATCATGAATCAAATAACAGTTTCATACCTCCCATTAGTTTATTTTTTTAACCACTCATTTTGAATATCTAAATTCTAAAAACACTTTGTAGTTGTAATTTTCATATTGTTGTAAAAAGGATTTTACTGTCCCTGTCTTCCTTATTCTTACTTGCACCCAACCCAACTCTATTAGTCTGTGCGCCTGCCATAAATTGTTAATGAAAACATACCAAAAGCGTATTCAATTCATAGCAAACATCCACATCAACTTGCAAGGAACCTAATGATAAAGAAACCGGGAACAACTTTTAAAAGGCCACAAGATGTCATGAAATAGACAATAAATTATTATATTGCACCTAAAACGCCTTCTAAAATAAATACTTGATATCAAGCCCAAAGTCTCAAGACATATTGCAGGAATAATGTGAGACTAAAAAAATAAATACAATACAGTCTGTACTATCTGGGAACATTGCATATTCCAAAGATTTTTTCAAATTGGTTTAGCAGTTTCAGAGCCTACACAAAGCAAACAAACAATCAAATCATATTAGTATAGATTAACATGACACTGGCTTAGCACCAACTTCAAACTGTAGAAAATATTAAAATTTTATTTTTCGCTACTTTGTCAGTATGTTTGTTTTTGAAGTCGTATCGTATCGTTTGTTGTATTTAAAAATTATAATTTTAAATTTTCAGTGCAAACAATAAGTGAAAAAAAATGAATTCATATGAAATTCACCCAAACATCCCCCACATCCGTTCTTGTTCATAACACACTACACTAGAAACACCATTATACTCAATAATTAATATATCACTATTTTCAGGGTAGTAATTTTTTTTATAAATTTATATAGAGCTAAATTTGAGGTAAGTCATCATCATCATCATACATAATCTTTTCACAGTTTTTTCGTTATTTGAAAAGGGGTAATCAAGTCTACCACTTTCTCCTAAACCACAATATTAAATTGAACATTTTTGTTTAAGAAATATGCTGATTCGCGTGCCATCTACAGTATCCAGACACTCCACCGCCGGCCCGACGCGCAGCCCCTCTCGCGCGTCTGTTTCGGATTACCAGGAGACCACCACCCAACCGCCCACTGACAGTGTCGCATTCAACTCTTTGATATCGCTAACACAGTGCAATTCCTCCGAAGCTACGGTGTCAGACGAGCTCTCGAGTCAAGACGCGCGCGCTGCGTCCGACCCCGACAGCGAAAGTGACGGGCCGGCGACGGAGCCCGAGGGAACGCCAAAGTGCCCCTGAGCGGAGCGTGCGATGTACACGGTTGGGCCGCGACAGTAAGGCCTATTAGTTCGGACTACGTATTTTAGTCGAGTACAAACGATTTTTGGGCGATAAATCCAAAAATTGTTCCTACTCGACTAAAATACTATTTTTTTTTTCGTGTTGAGTAAGATGGCTCCATGTGGGACCACTACGGCGTCAGCGGGGAGTTTGGGCGAGCGCAGAAGAAGTTAAGGGCATCTTCTATGAGACTCGGACCTCGGCTTAGAGAACTTTACTTAGACTTATTCGGAAGGTATAACTGTGACCTAAGTGGATCAGTCCGGACGCCCCCGAGATCGTGAGTTAGAAGCTTGTGATTGTGTTGCCCGGGAAGCATTGTCGGCTGTCATGTCATCGTCTGGATCGTAATAGTCTAGTCAACAAGTGCCTTATTGGTAAAAATTTTTAACAGTCTCGGAAAAATATGGTTGAGGGCTCATTCGATTCGGGATCGCATCTAGAAAGTTTTTGAAAAAGTTTAAGACCCGCTCGAAAAAATTGCAAAAGTTTTTAACAAATTAGTAAACAAAAAAAAGGGTTTTAGTTTTTTGGGTATATCTCGCAAACTATTTGAGATATTTAAATTTTGAAAAAAGAGATTTTGAAGAAAATTAAATATTGAAATAAATTATCTTATAAATAATCTATTTGTTTATAACAATTTTATAAACAAAAAGAGATAAAATTTATAAAAAAAAATTTTTAGGTAGCTTTTATCAATAGAAAAACGAATGATTATCGATATTGAAAAACAAAAAAAATTGTAACATTTATTTAAATATTTAATTTTCCGCCTGGGTAATTTGTTAATAACAAAAGCGAAAATTATCAATTTTTTAATTTACTCGACGGAAATCCTTTCTTTAATCTTTGAAGAATAAAAAATTTGAGATTTCCGGTTTAACAATTACGCAACTTGCAATGTTAATAGCCCAGTCGGAAAAAATTGTTAATTAATTATTGGATAACTTTTTATAAAGTCGCGATAATTTTTTTTCTACGCCATTTCATTCTTTCATTTGTTCTGTATATGTCTGATTTTTTTCAAATTTTAATATGTTTAAATAATATTTTTCATTAAAGCGCTCCAAGGGGGCGTGGCTTGCGGAAACGCGAGTACCCGTTTTCGGGCGTATTTTCAGCTCCCTGTAAAAATTTTTAATATTGGTCCTACAATTTCGGGAGTCGGATTTTTTTAGTTGTTTTAGTTGGAAATTTCCTCCTCTTTTTGAATCTTTTTTCAAAATTTAAATAACTCAAATAGTTTTCGAGATATACCCAAAAAACTAAAACCTTTTTTTTGTTTACTAATTTGTTAATAACTTTTAAAATTTTTTCGAGCGTGTCTTGAAATTTTTTAAAACTTTCTAGATGCGATCCCGAATCGAATGAGCCCTCAACCATATTTTTCCGAGACTGTTAAAAAGTTTTGACCAATAAGCCACTTGTTGACTAGACTATAAAGGACGTTTTTGGGACGCCTCTGCTTGAAGTTAGCGTTAAGGTTGGGAGTGTAGTTGCAGACCTCAACCACTAGTTGGTTGGGATGGATGGCAGCTCTGAAAGTAAATCTTAGTCTCTATGGAGGTCGTTATTGCGTACAAACCACGGTGCGCCCGTGATTTGTCGCAGAAACCGGTTTTGCCGATGTTTGAAGCCGCCTAAGAGTCGTTTTGGGACGGTAGGCAAACACTACACTAGCGTAGGTTAAGATCGGACGGCTAAAATACTAAAGTAGTCTGTACGGCCTATTAGAGACAATTCAATATTTATATGGCCATTTATGTGCTACTAGCGGATGCCCGTGACTTCGTCCGTGTGAATCTTATTTATCATATATTTTGTTTGAAGTTGTTATTTGTAAGACAGCAAGTGTCTAAAAGTCATTAATATTTTCTTACTGTGATCAAGATTGTATTTAGTATTTTGTTTTTTGAGATTGTTTTTAGTAAATGTAAATAAGTTACTAATATTTTCTTACTGTGATCAAAATTGCATTTAGTATTTTGTTTTTTGAGATTGTTTTTAGTAAATGTAAATAAATTACTAATATTTTCTTACTGTGATTAAAGATTGTATTTAGTATTTTGTTTTTGGAGAATGATTTTAGTAAGACAGAAAGTGTCTAATAAGTATAATAATATATAACATAGCCAATAATTTTAATTGGGCTTAGTTTTATCATAATATTATAAGATAATGGCGATAAAAATTACTCGAAAACATAAAATTAAAGTTACATATAAGTAATAATGTATGACCTGCCCAAAAAAGAAACCTCGTTTTCAGTTTTAGAAAAAAAAATAGAAACTAAAATATAATATATATAATAAATAGATTTCAATAACTTGTGGCGCTCCAATCCAGGGTTTATTATATTTCGTCAGGCTTTTATTACTTACATAAAAACGACTGAAACTGTTTGAAAAATTGATCTATTTACTTAATTTTATAATTTGATAATCATCAAATAGACGACTGATTAGTGTTACATAATTACTAGATTAGATAATGATATTTGATTTTGTTGTCTACAACTAATTGACTTTTTTTTAAAGTTGCAGGGTTATTATAACATAAACTGAACTTACTAGTAAGATTATGTCTAGAGTAAGATATATTGAGATATACAGTGTAAACTCCATTTAAAGTCACTCGATTAAACTCGCTAAACTTTCTATGATTAATTATTGTATTAGTTAGCCAAGACAAGGCAATTCGATATTCGGTGTCTTAAATCACCTTCTTGAAATTTTGAAATACCCCCGTAGGTCATATAATTAACTAAAATAATGACTATTATGCCAAAAATTCTTACCACCATGACAGAAAAGTTTAAATGATGGTGCAGTAAGTGACCTGGATCAAAGAATATTATTTACTTACTGGATTTCTGGCTTTGAAACCAGTTATTACAGAATCCACGTAAATTGTTCTCCGTTTTGTGGATAGATAATCGTCTATTACCTTTTGTCTACGCATCCATAACTTGCCCTTTTGTTCTGCCGTCTGCCGTCTAGTTTCATAATATTTGTAAATTATTATTTTTATACCTCAAAGGGTTTTCCGAAGGATATTTTTTGATATAAAAAACTTTAAAATGTTACCTGTTTAGCTCTAAGAGCAAAATAAGACTGATATTATTATAGTTTAGATATCTTGCATAAAATGATACACAATTTTTTTTTAAATATTTGATGTAAGTAAAGTAAGTTTTTTTATTTATATAAATGAAAAAAAATAATAGCACACATATTAATACATATAAATAAAGTTTCGATAAAAAGAAGAACTTTCTTGCACTTGCATAAGCTCAGATTTCTAAAAAGTTTTTTTTTTATATTTCGTAATACTTATAAAGACGACTGATTAATTTAACTGATTGATAGATTGATTTACCTATTTTATAATTTGATCATCATCAAATAGAAGACTTATTACTGTTACTAATTATTAGATTATTATAATATAAACTTATCTTACTAGTGAGTGTTATTACATTTGTCTAGCAAAACAGACAAACAATGTAGTTAAAATAACCATCATAACTTTACTTACATTACATAAACAAAACATAGACAACAGACTCAAAAACAAATACACATGTAACAGTGAGATTATATCTAAGATACATTTAGTATATGATGT
Source organism: Bicyclus anynana (assembly GCF_947172395.1). Classification (NCBI taxonomy): domain Eukaryota; kingdom Metazoa; phylum Arthropoda; class Insecta; order Lepidoptera; family Nymphalidae; genus Bicyclus; species Bicyclus anynana. Next base: position 5,793,907 of record NC_069110.1, read on the forward strand.
TCCTACTATGTGATGTGTACAAACACTCAATGTTTAGAAACAATCTTGAGTGTTTGTGCACATAATGTATGAGAAAAGGTTGCAAAGCACAGCTTTCTGTGGTTAATTATTGTATTACTTAGCCAAGACAAGGCGATTCGATAGTCGGTGTCTTAAATCACATAACGTTTAATAAGAACTACAAGATAAAATTTAAAATTTTTAAAAAATCCCATAGGTCATAAAATTACAACTATAATAACGACTTTTACGCCAGAAATTCTTTCCATCATAACAGAAAAGTTTAAGCAGTTAGTTACCTAGATGAACAATAGTAGATTGTTATACAAGGGGCTAAAAAGACTCATTATATACGAGGTATTTTTAGGGCCCGAGACGTAGGCGAGGGCCGCCTAAATAGAAACCGAGTTTATAATGGGTTTAGCCCCACGTGTTACACTCTGCTTTTCACTACGATTGCGAGAAAATAAAATAGTTTAGTTCAATATTCAATGATTTATTTTAATTGAAAATTAAATGTACAAAGTCTACAATTTTGGACATTAAGGGAGATGCTTTTACCCGGTAACACATATGAGTATGTGAGGTAAACGTGGGAGATAACATTTTAAAAAACTCCTTTCGTAAATGAATCCATTCGTTGTTGTTTTCTTGTTTTTTTCTTTTTTCATTCTTTTCATTTATTAAATTTTTCGTAGGTAAGTATTTAAGTAAATGCGTCTGGACTTTGATGGTAATATATTGAAAATTTCATCCATCTCCAAATTAGGATCAAAATTCTCACTAGATGAAGACAACAATAACAATTAATGTTGAAAAATTTGTAAGTTACGGTCACAAATTTACAATTATTTTCTGAAAAAAAAATCAAGTGTGTATTATTCACGCCAATTGTTTTTTAAATTCTCGCTTTTTAATTTAATTTTTTTCACTTGAGAAAAAGGCAAAGGTATTACCGTAAAGGATGTCCCATGTCTTCAAATCTCGCTCTATTCGCAACTCAATAAAAATTAAATAAAAAATGAACGCATTCCACAGAAAAGAACGCTGCATTTCATTCCAATTTAAAGTTTTTTATTTATTTTTCATAACAATCAGGGCCCTACTTAGAATGATTCTATTTTCGAATAAAACCTCCTTCGTTTTATAGTAGGCTAGTATTTGGCTAGTACTCGTAACAGACTAGAATAAAAAAAACAAAATTACTTTAGCCTCTAGAGGCTAAAATGCTTGTTTAGCCCTGCTGTGGAGTGGTAATATAACAGTGTTTTTGAGCAAGAGTAGTGAAAAATTATTTACTGGCTTTTGGCTTTGAAATCTCAGTTTTTATTACAAAGTCCATGCGTAAATTGATCTTTGTGTAAGGTAATATTCGTCTATTACTTTCTCTGTTTTCTGTTTCTTTCAATGAATTTTGTTGATAAAACTCTTTTATTCTTATACACTTTTTTCTATCGAAGACAATTTGTACAAGTCTTTAATAAAACTATTTTTAAATCTACAATGCTTGTTTTTAATAAAACTCAATTATTATATCAGTTATGAGATATATTTAAGATATTCCTACTGTATGATGTGTACAAACACTGTGTTTAGAAACAATGTGAGTGTTTCTATAGGTATTTAAGGAAAAAAGTACAGTATTTTTGCTGTAATTAATTATTGTAAACAAAAAAAAACATATTACATAATAATAAAAACATATTACATAATAAAAATATATTATACTAGCGGATGCCCGCGACTTCGTACGCGTGAAACTCGATGTAAACTTTCAAATACCTCTACCCTACCCTACCCCCACCCTACCCTACCCCCACCCTACCCTACCCCTACCCTACCCTACCCGTACCCTACCTCTACCCCTACCCTACCTCTTCCCTACACCTACCCTACCCGTACCCTACCCTACCTCTACCTTACGTTGAAATTTTTCCTGAATTTTCTTTGCTATAAACCTCACGGAGCCTGAGACCTTTCCAACGAATGCAAAACCGTGGAAATCGAAAAAAAAGAAAAAATATAGCGTCAGGAAGGAAAACCCGACTTATTTTTATATAGTAGATTAAATATGGTTAGAGTTTGGGCAGACTTCACAATTACTTTAATTCACGTGAGTATTAAGAAGATTGTCATGTCTGCAAGTTTTATTAAGTCGTTTTACTTTCACCGTTTGAGACACATATTTAATTTCTTAATATGCACAAACTGAAAAGTTTGATGTGCATGCCCGGGACCGGATTCGAACCTACACCCTCCGAATCGAGGGCAGCGGTCATATCCACTGAGCTATCACGGCTCTGGGATCTAGTTCATTAGAACTCAACAATTCAACTCGGTTTATGCGAATAACAAACATTTAAATTAAACTTTCTTTATTTCAAAAGATAACAAGTAACATTCAGAGTCACATTAACTGATAAAAATTAATAAATTTAAGAAAAAAAAACAGTATGGAATTACATTTTTGGGCAGGAAGTCTTCCTTAGGTAGTTCTTGCCCGATGGCAAAGTCAACACATTCACTCCCTGCGGAAAAATCTTAGCCACTTGATCCTCCGGCACCGTGGGTAGCACCATACAATCATCACCCATCTAATAAAACATTAAGTACTCTTAAATAATATGTTAATTAAAGCAATAAAAATATCACGATATCCTTGGAAAAATTAAATTTATTTTTTGTTAAAGTTGAAAGTTTTTCAGCCCACGTTATTAACTATGGGCCGTAGTTGCTTTAGAATATTTCATATTTATAAAGTGTCTAGACTAGACTCTTGATCGTCCTATGTGCAACGAAAACGTGTAATTACCTTCCAATTTGCAGGTGTTGCTACTTTGGCCTTGTCAGTAAGCTGCAATGAATCTAATATACGTAGGATCTCACTGCAAAAAATATATATAGAATTTAATTAATTGAAAGGGATCATCATCATCAGGATCATGTCACTTTAATCACCATTATCATCCTATGCAAATAACCTATAATAGGCAGCAGGCCTTCCTTACTTATACTTGGAATTAAGGTCCATATCTACTACACACCTCCAAGCTGGGTTGGCAGGCTTACGGCTTAGCGGGATAATGCTTGAATCTATAACATTCTCCATGCGATGTTAATGATAACGTGACTGACTGCATGATCACAACCACTAACTTCCTTCCTATACTTAATATTAATAATATTATCTTGGACAATAATATTCGGCTTCTGATGCTATGTCAGATTTCTGGCGTAGCATCTGGTCGACATACCGAAGGCGATTGGATGAGCACTGTCAAGGTGAGTGTGCAATGGTTGCGATAACTATTACTACAGAAAATATAATTCGTGCAATTCGTCCGGTTTCAAACTGGAAATGCCCAGGACCACACGAATTACGTGGTATAATATATGGTTTCGTAGCGCCCATTTTATCTTGGCAGTGCAATTTCGAAATGCCATTAACACTAGATTGCTACCGACGTTTATAACAACTGGTGTCACGTTGCTAGTGCTACTACACAAATCTGAAAATACCTCAGATCCAAAAAACTACAGACCGATTGATTACATGCTTACCCACCATCTACAAGCTCTTTACAACCATTGTGACATCAAAAATAACAATGCATATAAATTCTGAGTATTCTACATCGACTGAACTGATCGGGATTAAACGAGGTATTTTCCAGATATCCATATTGATAGTTAGAATCCTCTATGGTTTTGCCTAGCCCTTAATCCTCTCAGAACCTACTCTACTGCGGGATTCAGAGCTAGGCTTTCGCCTTTGCAGGAGTGGTGAGCTCATATTTCACTTGCTCTACATGTTTGATGGTGTCATTCTTGAACTGTATGCATCAAAGCGTTCAGATCTATTATAGTATCGTTACTGAAGAATAATCAAACCTTTAGCAATGACATAAGGATGGAATTTGGTAATCTCAATAGCCCCCAAAGGCACTGGTTTAAATGGAAACAAATAAAAGGGAACAGTAATCACTCTTACTTACTCAAAATTGCGTCCAGTAGTAGCAGGATAAAGCAAAGAAAGTCTAAACTTTTTATTGGGATCAATGACATACACTGCTCGAGCTGTCAATGGTATCCCAGCAGCATCAAGCTCATCTTTGTCGACCATTCCCAATTTGTTAGCAATGATCCTATTTTTGTCTTCTATTATTGGGTATGGAAATACCTTATCATCAGAGAAACCTATGACAAGCAAAATTGAACATCTACACTAATATTATAAAGAGATAAAGTTTGTGTTGTGTGTGTGACATTGTGAGGTTGCAGTGGGTAATCTGCGAAACTACTGAACCAATTATGAATATTCTTTTAGCAAGTCACGTTATTTGTAAAAGTCTAGGACCAATAGGAGAGATATTTGCTTTCGAGAGTTTTGTTGTGTGCGCTGCATAATTTGTTATAGTTACGCAAAAATTATGTATGACGAAATGTCTAAGAATTCTAATAAAAAGTCTGGGACTGCTTAAGTCTATCTTTTAATGATATAACTATAATATAATATTTTTTTAGTAAGCAAATTTGTTCTAAATAATGAATTATGTGTGGAGGTGTTTAAAAACTATATTTTTAATTCTTACCCAAGTAAAAACAACATTTGTCACAATTATATTTAGAAATTTTTTACTACTCTTACTAATTTATTTATTTCCTTGCAAATATATATGTATTAAATTATTTTGAGACATATGAGCACTTTTATAACATATAAAAATGTAAATAAGTTATAGTTTTAAAAACTATAAAATAGTTTTAAATTGATTTAGTTAATTTCCAAAATAGCAATGTCACTTGACAACAGAAAAGCATGCAATACAGTCGTACATAACGTCTTTATGCTTACCTGCATAACTTTTTATGTCTGCACACCACTCTACATGAGACGAAACACTATCACATGATAATCCAATCACTTTAACATTGCGCTTAGCGAATTCAGGCATTAAATGCATCACCTTTGCAAGCTCTGTTGTACAAACTGGGGTGAAGTCAGAAGGATGAGAAAATAAAATACCCCACCTGTAATAAAACAAGACATGTTTTAGTACTTTTTAAAATCTCATCTAGGTAAAGTGAGTGACGTGACTAGTTTTTGTATGTTTTTAGCACAGAGTAACCAGAGTGAGTTTTGACGTGACAACGTCTTATAAATTGGTTTGCCGGGTGACACTTCAAGAAACTGCGTTACGCTCCGCTCACGTTATGCGCTCACAATGAGAGCGAGTGAGAGGCACGCGTCCCTTCCACTCGGGCATGGCTAGCCCGCCTAAGAGCGAGAGAGACAGACATAAAAAGTGAAAGGCACGCGTCCCTTCCACTCGAGCACAGTTAGCCCGCCTAAAAGCGAGAGAGACAGAGCGAGAGAGAGAGAGAGAGTGAGAGATAGAGGCATACACACCGGTTCAAATTATGAATATTCACATTAAAATTATTTTACCATTCAAAGTCGTTGTCACGTAAAACTTTCGCCCGTATACCGACTTTACAGGCAACCAATTTTTTTTACAAGTAAAGTGTGAAGCTAGTGCAAAAAAGAAACATCACAGGTCTGCTTAACAACTGCACAAACTTTTTTCATAATTTAACACTACCAACGATTACGTAAATTAATATGCTAATCAATAATTACCAATAAAAAATACTCCATCTTATTTCTTTATATTTTGGAAACGGTTTTTAAAATATTTTAAAACATAAGACGCCATTTTTCTTGAATAATATTGAAAATTACTGATGCGACGGTTCATGTCGTACTGACGAGATGTATTCGTTTTTTAATTTCATATTTGGAGCGACTAAGACAATGTTATGTTCCGTACGCTCCATTTATATTATTGATTAATCTGTGGTTTTTAGGTGATTTTATATAGATATGAGGAAAAGGTCCATTCTCCCACAGATATATTGAAATGCAACACATCTGGGAGATGACAGTAGTGTGGGTTTGATTCCCACTACAGAAAAATATCTGTTTATGAACATTAATTATGTTTTCCTGTGATTGGGTGTGTTTATACATTATATAAGTATTTATATGTAGTATATAATAAAATGAGCTAAATTACAGTTCATGTGCTGATACATGGTGTGGGTGACAGTGGCCTGAATAACATTCATAATATGTACTATTATCGTAAATCACAGCAAACTTTCAAAAGTGAAACAAACTGGCACCTGTACCATGCTACAGTGCATAAACTCCAGTGCCCACAACACAGGCTATACATACACTAACTTTAGGCCTAGATAGTGATGTGTGTATTGTTTAAATATATTTATTTATTATTATATTATACTTATTTAATATTTTAAACTATTAGATATGAGGAAAAGGTCCATTCTCCCACAGATATATTGAAATGCAACACATCTGGGAGATGATGATAATGAGACAAGTATATGGGATTCTTTAATAAGAAGTAACTTTGGATGATGATAATATAATTATTTTAAGTATTTGGTGGTTAGATTGAGCAAAGTGGGCGAGATTCTGCCAGAAAGAGGCCCCCACATAGTGAAGTAGAATAAGAAGAAGTATGATTTGGTAATTTATTACAAATATTCAAGAATACTCAGCTATTGAAATAATTAGAATGAAAAATGATTATTTTAACTGGAGTTGTTTGATAACTTGCACAGGTGGTAGATGTGTAAATATGATGTTCTTATTAAAAGGTGTAACGCTATGTAGGAAAGATGTATGTTGTTGATTTATGAACAATTGTTTTACACTTGGTCTATTGTCTGGCCGCTCAGAGTTAGCATTTCTGACAGGTTGTGATCGAAAGGGAAAAACATATTCAATCAAAATTTAATTTTGTCTCATCACTACAAAGATGAGACAAAATAATGGGGCAATTGTAATTGAATATGTTTGTCCCTTTTGATCACAACCTATCAGAAATGCAGACTCTGAGTGGCCAGAGTTTAATACTTGGTATTTATTATTACTACCCAAACATTTAGTTAGTTAAGGAATTCAAATTTGTTAATATTATAGTTAGTCGGTTAGTCAGTAAACCACTCATTCCATCCAGAGAAATAGGAAAATAAATCACACAAGAAAAGTTACATAAAATGCTATACATTATTGCAATAATCCTTAGTTTGACTGACTGGAGGACTGGACTTGTCTGGACTTTAATTCACTCCTAGGACTCCAAAGGTCTTATTAACTTAATTTAAATAATATAAGTTTTCTGTAATTAAATTAATGATGATGATTAAGGAAGTATGAGGGTAGGAAATAGGGGTACAAAATATGCAGGCTTAACCAATTATTGCTGACATTTAAAGATATTAAATGTCAGCAATAATATACCTAATATAATATACAGAATATTTGATAAGCATTCAATAGTGATGGTGAGAGCTGTGATATCGCAGTGGATATGACCTCTGCCTCTGATTGAGGAGGGTGTGGGTTTGAATCCGGTCTGGGGCATGCACCTCCAACTTTTCAGTTATGTGCATTTTAAGAAATTAAATATCACGTGTCTCGAACAGTGAAGGAAAAACATCGTGAGGAAACCTACATACCAGAGAATTTTCTTAATTCTCTGCATGTGTGAAGTCTGAAAATCCGCATTTGGCCAGCGTGGTGGACTATTGGCCTAACCCCTCTCATTGTGAGAGGAGACTCGAGCTTAGCAGTAAACTGAATATGAGTAGATAATGATGATGATAATGATGACTCAATAGTTTGGGTTCCTTAGATCACGTAAAAGAATAATTTGAATACTTACGAGTCACCAAGCCATCCATGAAAATCTATTTCCCCTTCAGTCGTGTTTGCTGTAAAGTTAGGGAAAAGGTCTCCGAGAAGCAACATCTTAGAAACAGCAAAAAAAAACACCACCAAAGGTAAATTCTTCACACAAATCACTAAATAAAATTAGTTTGCCACTACAGAATTACAGATGCCAACAAGCTGAAACAATAACTTTCAGGAATTTCATTAAACCTATGGAAAAGAAGTAAGAAACTTCAAACTTTCAATTTTCGAACTCATTTAAATTCTTTCTGACATTTATTTGAATTATCAAAATAAATAGATTGATCTGTGACAGTGACACTTTGTTTTCTTCTAATTAAATAAACTAGGTAGAGTTCTAGTATTTTAGCTTATTATTTTTAACCAACTTTAAAAAAAGGAGGTTATTTTTGGAAACAAAATATTTTTAAGGAGTCTGTGTAAAAGGTTAGAAAAATCTTTTCGCTGAGATATTTTATTTTTCGCATTTCCTGTTTGCTAATTGTGCTATAATTTACTTTTTTCCCATAGATATAAGATTCTTTTATTTAAAATAAAACAAAAGCACTCAAAAAGCCTAGAATGCTAGAATTGAAGACCATAGAGCAATCGCAGGGCTGCTATTAGAAAAAAGTTAATGGGTCAATGGGATCAATGGCGTCACCGCTAAGGACCCAGCCCGTCGCATAGAATTTGTAGATTTTAAAAGTTTTAGCCATTTTAATACGATTTTCAGTTCTATTTTGATATATTGTGATTAAACGTAAGTAAATTTCAAAGTACTTTATTACTAACATTTCATTTATCATTACTTCGTATCATGGAATTTCTGATCCGACAAGATGGACGTCAAAATGTATTATGACGTGATTATATAAAATAACATTTTAGAATGTATATTAGGTACCTTTAATTATACGAAAACAGAAATTACACTATAATCCATATTATTTTTCAAGATATTTACCATGTGAGCAATACAATAATGATTACAATTTGACCTTTGATTTTTTTCTAAAATGTGCCTGTAACGGCATGGAGTTGATCGCTTAGTTGGTAGGTACTTAACTACTTACTGATTAGGTTTCAATCGGAACGCTAATCGATGTAAAAAGGTTTCCTTGGTTGCTAAAATGTCTGTCTGTAATAACACTCTGTATTTACATGACAAAAAGGTCATTGTCCCTGTTCCACTGTGCTACTATAGTCAATGATAATTTTATACTATAGATCGGTTAAACTACAAAATCACCGCAAAAAGTGATCCGATTAATAGACTACAAAACTGAGCACACACATGCAGAATTTTGTCTTTAATTCCATTATTTATATATGTATATACAGTTTGAACAAACAACTCGACATTGTAGACGGTATTTAGGTATTATTTGTTTAAATATTGTTCGTTGTTGATCACAATTAGCATTGAGATGTGGAAATTTCCTCTTTTGAGCGTTTTTTCATGACCTAGTAACACATCTAACAGTATTTAATATCATTGACTATAGTACTATGATAAATATGCTAGCTTATCTTTTCTTTATTCTTGCTTTGCGTGATTTAATTCTCATTTAACTTATGTGTATATTTGTTTAATGCAATAAAATATTATTTGTTTATATTTTAAGCTAGCAGTGCTTTGTTTCAACAATGTAGATCTCTTTCATGTGTATAAAATATGGAAAACAATTAGTATCTCATCTATATCAAACTAAAACTAAAACTATTTCTAAGCCATTTTTACGAGATTGAGTAACAAACATACAAACTTTCACATATAAAATATTTATTAAGTAACATGATTAAGAACAATTGGCCAAAGCTTAAATGATGCATTCATAATTTTATTTGCAAAATAATAATTTATATTGACAGTAGTGTGGGTTTGATTCCCACTACAGAAAAATATCTGTTTATGAACATTAATTATGTTTTCCAGTGATTGGGTGTGTTTATACATTATATAAGTATTTATATGTAGTATATGATAAAATGAGCTAAATTACAGTTCATGTGCTGATACATGGTGTGGGTGACAGTGGCCTGAATAACATTCATAATATGTACTATTATCGTAAATCACAGCAAACTTTCAAAAGTGAAACAAACTGTCACCTGTACCATGCTACAGTGCATAAACTCCAGTGCCCACAACACAGGCTATACATACACTTACTTTGGGCCCAGATAGTGATGTGTGTATTGTTTAAATATATTTATTTATTATTATATTATACGTATTTAATATTTTAAACTATAAGATATGTTACATGCCTTCAAAATCACAGCAAAAAGTGATCCAAAAACTTGCACAATTTTGTGTTTATTAAAATAATATATTTATTTATATTATAAATTATATCTAACTATCATTGTTTACTATGGGACAATATGCAAGTGACATATCTAATAGTATTAAAGTCTTTGTTTGTGTTATATAAATATGATATTTGTCATTTACCTCAGTACCTGTGTGCTGTGCTTACTTCAAAGTTATGTAGTGATATGTGCATTTTCTTATAATTATTTGAGAATTATTTTTATTTCAATAGTCCATGGGGTGGATGGTGATTAAAACCAAGTGTCATTCTAATAGTTACAAGTAAAACATATTAATAAGGAGAAAAACTCTATTTTTTATTTTATTTATTTGGGATTGAAAACAGTTGTGTACAATTATGACTTACAAAACTTAAAGTAGTTTAAAAAAAATGGTTTACATACACAACCCACATCTCTATCCACATCTATCTATCTATTCTATCTATTTTACAAAATGTAGATGGGGCTGATGAAAGTTATTTACTAAGTAGTACGAATTTTTAACTATAGGTACTATAGGTACAAAATGGAAATTTTCTATCAAAATACAGGTTTATAATGAGTTCTCAGGGTAGGCAGGGCATTTTTGCATCTATGGTATGCACGCCACTGTGCATCTTACAAACAAAATTATTAATTGATGTTAAGAGTGCTGATGATCGACTTCTTAAAAGTGCCTATGTTTTGAAGTGCTTATATTATACATCTGTGTCATTCTTAATGTAGTTAATTACATTTATTGAAGAATAGATGTAATAATATCAATTGTTGTCATAGAAAGATTTTAGTTTCATTATACCATATTTGGAATGTTTTACTTGTGTACCACACTCATACTCAAATAACCTGACAATAATGGGAAGTATCATTAATGACATCAGCCATACAGTGTAACTGATATGGATGGTACGGTATGTGCTGTGTGTATTATTTTCGTAGGTAGATAAACATTGCTGTACTAAATGCATTGTATAGTAATGGGAATGATATCATATTATTGCTTCTTACCAGTAGTGTAAAAACTTCTAGGAAAGTTAAAACTTATTCTCATCAGTATTTTATTCATAATTCAATTTTTAAAACAGAACAACTGTTTAGGGCAATTTATAAAAAATATTTTAGAAGCCAATCCAAAGATATCAGCTTTTTTCTCTATGATAAATTATATTGAAGAAAGAAAATGAGAATTTATTTTTTCTTTTTTATGCAATAAAGTTATTATGAATAAAAAAAAATTATAGGAATTCTAGAGGTCAAATTTGAGTTAAACTATTGATGTGGTCAAAATTTTCAATTCATTTAGTTGTGAGCTTGTGTTTGATCTCTATCATGTATGTCAATGATATAATTTATTATATATATTATAAAGTCTGATTTACATTTGCCTGACGTGTCGTTTTGTGACGCATCAGAACAGAATCGATTTCATACATTTTGTATGTGACACATCAAAAGCCATCACAACATGTCACGAAACACATAAGTGTAAACTTTACCATACAAAATGTATGACACCGATTCTGTTCTGACGCGTCACAACACGACTCGTCAGACAAATATAAATCTGGCTTTAATCCATACACATTGATGTGCACTGTTTACTAACAAACAGATTAGAAGTGAAGGTAGAAAATGCATGTCATCTCATAGCTTATTTATTTTTAATGATGTAAATGTTCCTTTATAAAATGTTATTCAAAATTATATTAACTACTAGTGGACTCGGTCATGCTTCGCTTTGACTTATGTGCAATGCTTCCCTATCTCCTACACTATCCCTACCCTACCTTTACCCTATCCATACCCTACCTACCCCATACCCTTAAGATCTATAATTGACTCATAAACATTTGTATGGGAAATAGAAAATGGTTGTTTTTATGGTTTTCCCAGCAATTATTCTAATTTTTCTCACCTTTTAAACCTTCCCTATACCTCCACGAACATTTCAAGACCAAGATAAGATAAATCCGTTAAGCTTTTGTCGAGTTTTAGGGAGACTAATGCAAAGCAAATCATTTTTTATATATAGATATGTAATTGTTCTAAGTATCTGATCAATTAAAAAAAAATTGAACATAATTTTAAAAGTTCTACCTTCATTTCTAAATGGTTTGTTACTGAACAATATACCCATAGTTTACTTATTTATGAACAATGCATACTTTCTTTTAAATTATATTATGTTTTTTAAATAACTTGCTTTTTCTATTTATTTGGCTCTACTTTTATAAATTATTATGTGTGCTTGCTTTAACCACCTTCAAATACTTAATACTTAAGTAGAATTAATACTTTGGCGACTGACCTCTGTTTTTATAAAATTTACTTGTAATGGTGTAATATCCAAGAACAACACCTCAGTGTATTCTTACCTATGAAACATTTACAAGCTGGCATTATCTTGAATATTTTTTAGGCTTCAAAAAAAAAAAATATATCTTTTATAGGATCACTTTGTTGTCCATCTGAAGCTTTATTTTTTTGGAGCATTACACATTATTTTCGTTTTGGCTATGTTCATTTTTAGGCCCACCTGTTGAAAAATAAAAAACAAACAATATTTTGAGATACTTTCTGTTGACCTAAAACTGTAATTGGCACTTACTGCAGAAGGACTTAAAATATTTCAAATGCATATTATAAAATATTCTTTTATTCCATCTTTTCAGGTACACAATCATAGTGCTATGAAAATTGGTCCCTGATAATTTCAAAAGCAGAAAGTCCACATTTAAAGAACTCTTTGATTGATTAAAAGAAAATTGCATTCAAATTACAAAATGCAGACTATAAAATGTGTGGTTGTCGGCGATGGAGCTGTGGGTAAAACCTGCTTGCTCATCAGTTACACTACTAATAAGTTTCCATCTGAGTATGTGCCCACTGTCTTCGACAACTATGCAGTGACTGTCATGATTGGAGGTGAACCCTACACCCTGGGACTCTTTGATACTGCAGGTATGTACTTGTTATTTTCTTTTTCATAACTATTGAAAGGCTTGTGTAATGGTGGATACTGATTGCTGTTACAAGGGACAATGGAACATGTTACAAAAGTAGCATTTACTAGTGAATAACTGGTTGGTACAGATTTTGGTGCACATGATGTCTTGCTGCATTTATAGTCAATTGCAGTGGTGACTTCAGAAAATCAAGTTTAGTGTTATTCTTTCAACTCTTGCTATAGTAATAATGTCTTTGTTTCACTCTATATATCTGTTAAAAAATACATAAATAGAGATACTTGTCTATGTCGTCATCATCGCCCCATTTTATTGAGCCACAGTCCTGTTTCTATAATGTATAAGGTCTTAAGCTAAGTCTATATAAGAGAGAGATTGGGTGCTTAAACTCTTTGAGGTGGTACATTATATAAATCTCTTGAAAGCTCATTATTAAATTTTAATAGTAATGGCGAGAAATTATGGATGAACATTATGTTTGAGGCACAGGAGCGTTTTCCCACAAAGTTTTTGTGGGAAAACCATTTCCCTAAATCTGGAAGTATTCTTCTTTCTTTATTATGGGCCGATTCCGCACTTAGCCATTTGATTGGCCGTTGTGCGCATCTGGAAGTATTGAGATGTGTCAAATAAATAACAACAATAAATTTTTGGATTCCAACCCAGGTGTCGAACTCAGGGTTCTGTATCTGAGCTGGTTGGACTGACAAAATAGTTTTGTCAATCTTTACTGTTGTCAAGGGATTATGTCATAATAACAGGTAATTATTGTTATCAGGTCAGGAGGATTATGACAGACTGAGACCCTTAAGTTATCCACAAACAGATGTTTTCCTTGTGTGCTTCAGTGTGGTGAGCCCCAGTTCATTTGAAAATGTCAAGGAAAAGGTAAATAAATATTGTTTTATTAATTAAACACATTGTTATTAAAAGTTTTCTATGTCAATTACTATTAATTAATTGTGTATAGGGTAATGGAACTCCTTAATTGATTGTCTAGGAATCCCTTAACTCTACATCCATTGTTCACAAGTCCTGGACTTTACTTGGAGTTTTTCTCTCTGCCATGTGATGTGTGCCCGGCACCGGCACAGTGAATCCATGTATTGCTAAGATATATATATTGATCACAAGTCCAGGGCTCTGCTTGAAGAAAATTTTCATCTTCTCTGCCATGCAACACAGTACGCACATGGTGAATCCATGGAATGCTAAGATTAGTTTCACTCAACATAGAACACTCAAGGTCAAGGAGCTGTTCTTCAATCTTGTAACTTTCAATCAAACTTAAATTAAGTTTAAAACTAATATTATTATTTAATAGATTTAACTCATTTGAAAATTGTAACGGTTTATTCATCAAATCGGGGCATCATCTACCAGCATATTTCCTGTAGTTTTCATACGTTTTATATGGACTCGCCGCACATGATTGACGCCAGTGGCCTCCACACGCTACAATCGTCGCTGATCGCTTCTTGTGGCCCGCACCGACTACTAAACGCCGAAACATAACGCCACTCGCGCGATTATGATACTGCATATATGGTTTAAAAAATAGCAGCCACTGAATACAAATGTCGACCACCGGCCACAAGTGACTATCGCGCGCTTCAGCTACTTTTGTAGCCCCTTCTTGCTTCTTGTAGCGGCGTTTGTGGCTATCGTGTGTGGCCCGTGTGCGGCGACACTAACATGTACATTTTTGTATTAAGTTGAAAAGTGTCAGAACAATATAATAAAACTATATATTGTACACAGTGGGTTCCAGAGATTACTCATCATCAACAAAAGACACCATTCCTACTTGTGGGCACACAGATAGATTTACGAGATGATCCAGCGACAATGGAGAAGTTAGCAAAGATTAAACAGAAGCCTGTCTCTCTAGAACAAGGCGAGAAACTTGCGAAGGAGTTGAAAGCTGTCAAATATGTTGAGTGTTCAGCTCTTACTCAGGTAAGATAATAAATTTATAAATTAATAACCACCAGCTGCGTACATAAATAACTATCACATTACCAAAAAATTCCAAGAGACCTAATAATGTAATACATAAAACAGCCTTACAGGAAAGAATTATTATTTTTAAAGATATAAACAGAAATCTACAAAATAGCAGGGTTTTGAAATAATTTTAATTAGTACCTTATACTAAAGCCATACTCGAGAAGTACTGTTTACCAACAAACAAAAATAAAAATGAGGGTATAAATCATCTAGTCATCTCACACTATTAATAATCATAATTAACTTGCTATTAAAGAAATTAAAATGAATTTGATTAGTCAGCTTAAAACATTTTGATATAGTTAATATATTTTGAATAATATTTTATAAAACAACAATACATACATACAATTTTATGAAATGACATGCGTTTTCTACCCTCATTTCTAATTTTTTTGTTAGTAAACAGTACTCCTCGAGTATGGCTTTGGTATAGGTATGTGAGATGTTACGTTACTCAAAATGCAATAGCCTTGCTATATAGGATTATTTTTATTATTATCTACCATAATATCTATAAAATGCAAAGAACCATGACAGCTATATTATTTTATTTAGTAAAATTACTTACTGTCCAGACACAATTAGTTATTGCTTTTTTTTATTTAATTATTGCTAAAAAAACCTTGGCCTCTCTAGAAGTGCAGCTAGTTCTATATTAGAATGGGTATCTAAAGCTGCTCTAATAGGATGTTACCAAATTTGGCTAGGCAGAAAGGAGTGGAGGAGGGGAGTGTTAATTGATCGTTAAGGAATTCCTTAACCCTATAACCAGCTCACAAGTCCTGGTCCTTTTTTCTTTACCACGCGATAGACCTGGCACCTGCACAGTGAATCCCTGGATTGCTAAGATATTCGTCTCATAAGTAATTTAATGTATGTGCATTTTCAGAAAGGGCTTAAGAATGTTTTTGATGAAGCAATCCTCGCAGCTTTGGAACCTCCAGAGCCTGTCAAGAGAAGGAAATGTGTTTTGCTGTAAAGTGGAGTAAGTAATTCATCATGTCTGGCATACTGCTGAGCGAGGCTGGCGATCGTGTGACCCATATAAGCCACCATTTATGAAATTCACCTTATTTTTATAATAGTTAATATTGATAATACGATGAATATGCCATGTTTAATAAAATGGCAAACTGTAAAAGTATGCCTTTTGCTACTGCTTATTATTTGGGCCATCAATATTTTCAGTATATTATTACTAACATTTAATAACTTTCCTGCAATGTCAAAAGTGGCAAAGAAACAGCATTTTCATTCAAACATGAATCATATACAAATAGGACTATCTTCTTCAAGTTCTTCAACACCTAGCAGTGCATAGTACTGAAACAAACTTTTTCCAGTCAGATCTATAGTGGACTGCATTGTTGAGCATCCAGGACAGACAGACAACAGCTTTAAACTCTGTCTCAATGGTCCTAATCCATGTTGCCTTTGGCATACCATGTCTTCTCCAAATAAGACTATACTATAGGGATAAACAACAAACAACTAATTCTTTTTACTTATTTACTAACATGTTTTTTATATTATTAATTTTAATTAATTATTTAACAACTAATTTTATTATTTATTATGACTTATTTTTTAACAAGGTGATACTTGAACTATGTCTCTGTGGCAAACCACACTAAACTGATTGTAGCATGCTCCCGCCTAAAATGTAGTCAATAAAAGATACTGAAACAATTATGCTTGAAGAGGAACTAGACCTCTGTTCAGAAGTACACAAATAATAAATTGATTCTTCTGGTAGTTGATAGTGGACGTAGAGATTTAGTCAACAGGGTTGGTAAAATTGTTTTTTGGCAAATGCAAAATAGATTGTTACATTTTTTTTAAAAAGGAATATTTGCCTATATCTTTTATAACCACCACCACACCTCAGTAATGAGTCCAACCTCTCTTACCGTTGAGCTATTGAGGCTTTTTTTGCATGAATGGAAATATGCCTTCAAATGAAAGGTTTATAGGTGAAGAGGCTTTTAAGGCATAACATTCTACGAGAGAGCCTGGTCTGAGGAGTATAAGACTAATTTATAAGAGTTTGATTTGATATTCGATTCTGACGTTCGTAAATGTTTAAGAATGACATTCACATTGATGTTAATTTTAATAGTGACTTAATAAAGACCAAATTTGTGAATAGACCATCTGGCCTCTGTTTCCATAAATCCCTAAATTGTGTCAATAGCTCCACAATTCAGTCAGATTCATAAATTGTTTGTGTACTTATTTTAGTAAACCATGCACTAATTTGTAAAACCCTGTATTTCTTTCTCCACCAATATTTCTTTTTTTTTCTCAAGCCACTTGAAAATGTGAAATGGGAAATGGGGATAACTCAAGACTAATGTTACACAACTCAACTAATACTAATTATCAATTTCATAATAAATAACAAAAATGAAAGTGAATTTCACTTTCATTTGCTGTTTCTCAGTAGCTGTTTTTGATATTAAAAGGAAGATTTATTATTAACAGTTTATAAGTGACTTCTACCTATTAAATAGCATTATATAAAACCATTTTATACTTAACCATAAATATTAAAGTTGATTGTTACTAAATGATTGACTTGCTTTTAATAAAAAGACTTATAGCTGCAAAATAATGTATTAGGTACTTTGTATTGATTGCAGATCAAGACAAAGCCAATATTCATATTAATGTAATGTTTGTATGATGTGTGTTATTATTATTTTACGAGATAAAATATTTATTATATGAGCAAAGTAAATTGAAAGTAAATTGATATTTCCTTTAACTTGTTTAAAAAAGAAAGTTTTGAATGCTTAAACATAAATATTTTTTCTCAATGTATTAATTTTTTATAAAATACTTAGGATATTTTGAGCTATGTAATGAAATTAATGACATACTATAACATATTATTTATCGTTAAGGTCATTGTGAGGTAAATCATACAGAGTATATTATGGTGTGAATATCAATTATTAGTCTTAAAAATAGTGAACGTAGAATTTTTATCACAATGTATTGCAATGTGAATTTTGACTGAAATTAAAAGTATTCATTCCATGGAATATCTGGCATTTTGGGTTCCATAACCATACCTCATGATAAATGTTCAATTTACATTTGTTTTGTAATCTTTCTGCATGAGAGCTATTTCTCTTATTTCTGCAATATCTTTGAATATTTTCAGACTGATGTAGATTTGATGTGGAAATGGCCAAAATTGAAAATTAAAAGACCTTTTGCCTCATAATTCGAAAAATATGAAATCTAAATATTGTGATGTCAACTTTTAAATAAAACAAACATTTTAAATAATACTCAGTAAGTAGTAGTAGCTTTCGTGGTTTTGGTATGGAACCTACTCGGGGTGTGAGTTCAACTGACACTTGATCAACTATTATTATGTATGCACTGCAGTCTCGATTGTAAATTATTGAATAATTATGTTCTCTTGCATGTGTACTACGCAGGTTGATGTTGGTACCACGCAGTGACGTGCGCAGGGTTTTAACTAGGGTATGCACTATAGGTACAAAATGGACAATTCCTTCCTCAATACAGTTCATAATGAGTTCTCGGGGAAGGCAGAGCATTTTTGCATCTATGGTGTGCACGCCACTGGGTCCCAAATTGTAATACTCTTCTGCTGCCTTGACACAAAGTAACGCACAGCGGCTTTGTTGACTGCACTGTTATAAAACAAAAAAGGTTTCATTTATTGTATGTATGCATAAGTTAGGACCGTTGTAACTAGTTCGTTTACAGGATCAAATTTAAAGATTGAAATCATTGATCTCCTATTTAAAAGTGGATGCACAATTACCGACCAAAAAACGTCCCCACTCAATGAGTGGCTAACACAACGTCTTGGCACTCAATTCAAGTAGTCGCATTTGCAAATTCAACCTTATACTCAATTGGGCTTTTAATGATTATTTGGTATAATTTTCTTTACCAATAATTCTAAAACTGTCAAAGCGAAATTGGTCAGTTTTTATGTGAAATTTTCTACATGATAGTGGTGTGTCCTTTTATTATAAGAGGTCAATGATTGAAATAGATTTAAATTCAAAACATATAATTTTACACGCTAAGGCGCGAGTACTACTGACTTAACTATTAAAATATTTTGTATACAGTAGGTCTAGCAAGGGTCAATGACATATGTCGTAAAGGGAAAAATATATACAGCTCGTGCGGATTAACTAGACACTTGGCTCGAATAATGTTTGTACAGTGTTTGTATGGATGTGTTCAATAGCCAGGTGTCAAGTTAATGCGCGCGGATTATAATGTGAAACGATAGTAGCGAAGTTTAAAGATCGCTTTATCTGCGTTGTTATTGATAGACATTGGTCTTTCTCTCGGCTCGGGTATCTTTACCATAGACCCACTAGGGTCTGTTGATGATGATCATCCAATGTTGCACAAATAGTATGGGGTCCACACACATATATCCGTTTTTATAAGTCAACGGTGAGTGCTCATGTCTATATTATCTATTTAGACATAGAGATATAGAGACAAATCCCAAACGATTGAGTTATAAAAGTTTTCTGTACAATAGTGCTATAGCTTCCCAAGTTCGTTGATGACACTCCCATGGCATGCGGGCGTAGGGAGGGAAAGAACTGCGCGTATATAACGTCGTGCGCGCGGGGAATCGCTACTTCCCTCCCGGCCCGCGCGGACCATCGGTTACGAACGAATTTGCCAAGCTATACAGGGGTCATTGCTATGCATATTCGTTGTGCATGTAACTAGTGCATATCAAGCTTAATCTAACGTCATTGTAATATTATTCAATTGGCATTAATGTGTGCCTTATCCAATATTATTTATTAACTTGCATGATTTTTATACTACATACCTTGCAGGACATTTGTAGGTTGTATCCAGTATTTTAAGAATTTTAACAACATGCATGTATCTAATTTTTAATGAACTTTCTAATAGTCTTAATATAAAGTCTTTGTTTTCTTTTTCTATGAAATGTGACTTCTGAAGTATGATAATCTGATATATCTTATCATTTAAATATTTTTAAGTGAGATCAAAGCCAGATGTGGCCATCTGCAAATATAATTTACAAATATTTTTCAACTATTAATAAGTGCTTTGTTTTATTGTTTTTAAACATTACAAAAACCGGGCCTTATTGGTATGAATGAATTGTCTTGTAATAGAATATTGGTTTACTCAACTATATCATTAATCATGCATGTAACTTTATCAAAATCGAACACAAAATAGTGGAAAGCATTTTTAAGCTCTTGTACATAATCTATAAACATATATTATTATACATACAATAAGTACTTTGTTTTATTGTTTTTAAGCATTACAAAAAAGAGGCCTCACTCGCTACGAATGAGTTGTTACGAGTATATAATAGTGTGTAGCTTTACTCAATCATAATTATAATCGTGCATGAAATTTTATCAAAATCAAACACAAAATAGTGGAAAGCATTATTAACCTCTTGTACATAAATCTATACTATAAACATTTATTATACCTACGTACATAATATATACTGTTGTTGTAATGAGAGAGGCATTGTTCACACATATCTCTTGATTGGAACTACCGGTCTGATTTCTTCTTATGTTTGGAAAAAATAATTTTTCATTCATTCATAGATTTGAAATTTATGTCATTTTTTCATGCTAATCTTTACTGCTAAACCAATTTTCATGCAGTTTCTACTGGTAGTTTTGTTGATCAAATGAATTCCACCTTAAGAAGTCACAGGCTTCTGGTATTACAGTTCAAATGTTTATATTTTATGATATTGCACATTTCGCAAGTTCTGATTTTCTAATATACTACAGCAAAAATGTAATGCCATTATTGCAATTAATGCAATTAACGCATAATAAGAGATTGTACACTATGCAATTGCATAGTGCACAATCTGTTATTCATTTATATGAATTAACATGGAATTTTACGTATATAAATGTGTCTAAGTAAATATCAAACTGAAACATTTTTACTGAGAAACATGAATTTTTTTGGTGAGCTCTTTAAAAAATTCTGTATTTTCCTATAGATTGTCTTTATATTATTTGATTTTTATATTCTTACTTTGTGTCAGTAACTAGACATATGTGTATATTAATAAATGTAAGATTTAAGAAATGGACTTTTATTTCTTAACCCTTTCAGGGCCTAAGAGCATGTCAGGTTTTTTCATGCTTGGCAGCTTGACTTCCTCTTGAGATTTTTGAATGTTCCCGTCAAATTCTCCAGACCACTTAAGGAGTATAAACTTTCAAATAAAAAAAAAAATTTCAAATCGGTCCAGGCGTCTTCGAATAATCAGGTATCAAAAAAACTGACTCGAATTGAAAGCTTCCTCCTTTTTTTAGAAGTCGATTAAAAATCTATATATATAAAAATGAATTGCTGTTCGTTAGTCTCGCTAAAACTCAAGAACGGCTTAACGGATTATCTTATCTTGGTCTTGAAATGTTCGTGGAGGTATAGGGAAGGCTTAAAAGGTGAGAAAAAATCAAATAATTTCCGGGAAAACCCTAAAAACTGCCCTTTTCTATTTCCCATACAAACGTTTAAGAGTCAAGAGGTAGAGTAGGGATAGAGAATAAGTGCACTTATGTCAAAACGAAGCTTGACCGGGTCCGCTAGTTTAAAATAAAAATTGGGGGCCTAACCATAGATTTACGATTCGGTTGAAGTACCTAATAGATGTACATTATTATTCTATGGACCTAACCATAGATTTACGAGTCGATACAAGTGTATTTTACATATAATAATTTTATGGGCCTAACCTTAGATACATAAATAATAGAGGATATGTGACAAGTAATTATTTTTGAGGCTTCCGGTAACCATGTTTGGTCTCTAAATTGAGCTAGGGCCGTTTTATCGATAATAATTAAGCACTCGATATAAAATTATACAAAATATTATGTTTACTAAAATTAAACATTTTAAATTCTGCCTTACATTATTATACACACATATTATTTTATATACATTTGATTTTCTCATTAAAGTGTTCTGTATTTAACACAGATTAATCAATAATATACACATGGAGCGTACGGAACATGACGGTGTCGTACCCGCTACGAATATGAAATTCAAAAACAAATACGTTCTCTTGTCAGTACGATACGAACCGTCGCATCAGTAATTTTCAATATTATTCAAGAAAAATGGCGTTAATTGTTTCTAAATATTTTAAAAACTAAAGAAATAAGATAGAGTATTTGATTTTTATATCAATTTACGTAATTGTTTTTAAATGTTTTTTTAACTTTTGTTTTTTTTTATGGGTTGCACGCACGCAGTTTGTAAAGACTCTCTCTGGTTACTCTGTGGTATTTAATAAACATTGTATAGTATAAATTATTTAAACTATTCAATGGTTTGTATTGGCACTCACGAACGTTGGCCTGTGTTTTTGTCTTGATTGTGTAACAATTACTATCTGATGAATATGTTGTTGTCCTAGACCACCAGCCTAATACTAAACCAAGGCAAAAAATCGTAATTCATCAACAAAATTTATTTATAGAAGTTGCAAAACTTACAATTTTTGATACAACGTTATACGTTATACATAACAAAATTTACACTTTTTTATAAATGGTCTTTTAAAATTTGATTATCGTTCTACTAGACAAAAATTTTTTTTAAACATTTTTTTTGAGACGTTGTTACAAGAAAATTTTAGTTTTTAAATATGTTTTTGACAATACAATACAATACTAATTATATTCCATTTTGGGAAACAGCATTGTCATGACTCTCTAATAACAGATTAAGGTTCTCTTCTTGCAAGGGTTGTCTTACTTGTTGCTCAGGTAATAAATTCTGCAATAGGTAATTTTTATTCTTTATCTACTCAAATATTACCATAAAGGCAACATTAGTATTTATATGAGTAGGTACATAAAGCAACCAACCAGCAAAATCTTTTTTTCAAATTTGTGAATGATATCTTTCTCTTACACTATTGGATAAAAAAAATTATATAAATAAATGTTAAAAATAAAATTTGCTATTATTCAGATATTTTAAAATGGGGGAATTCCTATATTATCACAAACAAGAATGTATACGATGAAAAAGGATTCTCACCAGGATAGATGGGCAGGCATTGTCTTTGAGGCGCGGAAAGCATAATGTTAAATTGATGTAATCCTTCTTAAAATGATCACTACATATGCAGCTGTATCGTGATGGAAATTAGGCCTGTTAATGCTGTTTAGCTATTTTGTCTTAAAACATGATTTTTTGGAAATCTGAAAAATATAAAATAACTATACATATAGAACATAAAATAATTTATTAATTTATACGTTTTCGCTTATTTCGATGATATAGTGAAACAAATCAATTGTTCACTATTCATCGATATTGTAAACAATACTTTCCCAACACTACGTATACGGTCAAACCAAAACTCGTGAAATAATTCAATTCTTTAAATGATTGCCCATAAAACCACCTATTGTAAAGCTTTGAATTAGTCAATGGGTCTAATTCAAAAAAAATACCTTTAAAATAATCAATATCAACAGAAAAATCAAAGATTTTAATACTTACTTGTGAAATGAAATTCCCGCTAGTTTTGTTTGCGCAGGCAACAACTGCACACTTCACCATTGTATAATATTTAATTTATTTTGCGATTCACAAGCTATTGGTTATTATTTCCGTAATATTTCGAATACTGTTACACCGGAACCACAATAATAGCCATTTTTGGTCACCAAAAACAAAAGATATTTTGGTCACAAGTGACATAATTGACGTTGTCATGTAAAATATGTCTAACCTCTTTACACAATGACTAAAAAAATATCTATCTCGCTCCATTAAGGTAGCTTTCTTTAAGTTAGAGAGGTTACGAAAAATTTTTGATTATTCTTTAAAAAATTAAATCCTTGACCAAATTTGACGTAAAATGCCACAGGTCCATTATATACAGGTGTCAAAGGGCCTAACCCACAAAGATCAATGAATAAACCTTTGTTTATTGTTTTTTGTTTTAGCTCAATATTTTAGTTGCAAAGACAATAATTTACTCTTTGAAGTTCACGTACTGTTGTTTATTGTCATTTTAGACGTAATGCTTTGTTAAGCGAT
Source organism: Bicyclus anynana (assembly GCF_947172395.1). Classification (NCBI taxonomy): domain Eukaryota; kingdom Metazoa; phylum Arthropoda; class Insecta; order Lepidoptera; family Nymphalidae; genus Bicyclus; species Bicyclus anynana. Next base: position 5,818,081 of record NC_069110.1, read on the forward strand.
TTTAATATTATTTTATTTTAGCATTAATTTTATTTTCGATAAATCTTTTTTAAAAATCTCTTACTTTCGGATGATATGAAATTTTTGGTTAAAAATGAACGACAGTTTTAAAATAAATGTCGGTTAGTGACGTTGCGTTTTGTGAAACGTATCTAATGATAATTTCTTAATGTGTATGAACTACGAACTTTGATAAACTATTTATCTTATTCCAGGAAATAGCAGAACAGCTCACAGGAATTCCAACAGCCTTGTGACTTTGCAAACCGTCAACTCTGGTGAGTTAATTTGTATGAAAAAATAATGTGTATTTACAGTGTCTCACTAGCTTTCAACAATCTTATTATTAGGGAATATTATACATTAGCGCCGCTGGAGTTCAGTAGAATTTTGCTTTGATTTTACTATCGATTCGACGATAGTAAAATTGTTGCAAACAAGTTTGTCATTTCATAAATGCTACTAATTAAGCCTACTTGAAATTAACAAATTTAATTTAAAAAGATATACTGCATACTGCAACTATTTAAGGGCTTATACATCAGTCTTGACTACCGGACGGCATATATTCAACGATGTCTGATCAACCTTGAGTGTTAAAACGGCAGTGATCACCGAATGGTAAGGGACACGTGGAATATCAAGGTGTAGCTGGATCGGTATACCAACTGGTGAAACCCGTTAGCCTTCAACTAGAATTGCAGAACGTTTTTCGCTTTGTTTACCTAGCAAAGTTTTGATGGCCTCCGTGGCTTAGTGGTATGGGTTCGATCCCCGCCTGGGCCGATTGAGATTTTCTTAATTGGTCCAAGTCTGGCTGGTGGGAGGCTTCGACCGTGATTAGTTACCATACCGACAAAGATGTACCGCCAAGCGATTTAACGTTCCGGTACGATGTCGTGAAGAAAAGCAATTTGCATTGCTGTGGATGATTTTAACAACAAGCTGGTGGAAACTGTGCATACAGTTGGGTTTTACTTTTTCAAAACCTACCGTATTATAAGAACCAAGAAGACCAAACACTCGAACTCATTAAAGAACAAAAGAAATGTAGATTGCAGTCATCCGGAGACGCGTTGCGTTACCGTCAGATAAATATACACATCTCTAAGGCCTCATTCGCATGAGATTTAAAAAAGCGATGCGTTAAAACCCATCGTTGGCGGGCGTAGCGTATGGATCAAGTTGGATATGGTCTATTCCCAACGCCCAGAATTGAAAGTGCAACACTGCTCGATAAAAATGTGTCGTGCTATAAAAGCATATTGTATGTATGTATATATGTATTTCTTTGTATATATGTATGAAGTAGTTAAGTATAGTCTATGTATTATTATTATGTATTATTGCTTAATATTTATGTATTTAAATTACTTAACTTTTCTTATTTTTTGTGTGCGTATACCCGAATCGGTGCTTACGTTTTTTTTTTTCTCTTCCACAGTGGTTGTCTGGAAGAGATCGCTCTTTAGCGATAAGACCGCCATTTGTACATTAGTTTCTAAGTGTTATTATAAGTTATTGTTTATTTTTTTTGTTTTTAATGTACAATAAAGTATATTTCTTCTTCTTCTTCTTCTATATTTGGCAATGCATTTGTTCCATTTATACGCTTATTCAACGTCCGTTAAAAAATCTCTCAGGCTTAGTCACAGACAACAGGTTTGCGGTTTGGGTTTGCTGCAATACGGTGCGTATCAAGACTGCAATGGAAAATAATCGAGGCTTGAAACTGTTCGCAAGAAATCTGTCTATTGGGCGAAGACAGTTGACGAGTTTGAAGACTGATCAGGGTAATCTCATTTCTTCCAAGCCAGAGATCTTGAGTGAGATCGAGAAGTTCTAAAGTCTATTGACAATTTGGGTTAAGATCCTGGAGCCAAAAACAAGCTGAGCCGACACTATGCCAAAGATATCCCTTACGTCAGCCTATACGAGATTATAGACTCTCAAGCAACAAGGCAACAGGTGAAGACGGAATCACAACAGAACTCCTGAAGGCGGGTGGATAACGGATACATAAGGTCCTTCAGCGATTGTTGATTTCCGTCATTCACGAAGGCACAACATCCGAGGCCTGGCACAGGAGCGTGGTGGTTCTGTTCTCCAAAAGCGTAATAATTCTCTACTGCCAGCTTACTACCAGCCACTTTGCTTAGCGTTTGTAGACCATGAGATTTCTATACTTGGATTCGGCGGAAACCTAAGCTGAGGTCTTTGCAGAGATGCCTAATCTAGTTGAAGTTTTTATACGAAAAAAATCAGGGTTCCTTCCGCGGGATTTGTAAAAAAAACTGAATTTCATGTGGACGTATTGGTGGGCGTCCGCTAGTTTATCGCTATTATTATTAGTACAGCCATGATAGGCCAGTGGATATGACCTCTGTCTCAGATTTCGGAGTTCGAATCTAGTCCGGGGTCTTACACAAAAACATAAAATGCACATAACATTACAGTTAAAATGCACATAACTTTACAGTTATGTGCATTTTAAGAAATTAAATATCTGTCTGTATGTCTCAAACGGTGAAGGAAAAACATCGTGAGGAAACTTGAGAAATTTCTTAATTCTCTACGAGTGTGAAGTCTGCCAATCCGCATTGAACTAGCGTTAACTATTGCCTATAGCTTGGCAACTTCGCATATCACCGTCGCCCGCATATCATTGGAGTGTTATCAACGAACTTGCTATAACCCCTCTCATTCTGAGAGAATACTCGTTCACATTAGTGAGCCGAATATGGGCTGATAATGACTTACTATTGTACTTGTACTAAATCGTATGTGATACGAGTAGATTTATTCTTTAACATTATTAACTACCTATCCTTTAAAATCAGGATTATTACACGAAGCCACCAAGAAGTTTGAACTGGCTGAATCTCATTGTATTGATTTAAAAAAGAAATTAAGTATTATTAAATTACTGAAAAATAAGAAGAAAATAAGGCATAATAGAAGGTACAGCAATGATTATTTTTAAATATCTAGTATTGGTCATTTTATATATAAAGCATTGAAATCATAATATTATTAAAAAAAATAATTTTGGTAATTGTAATCAATTAGTGTTATAAGCATTCTGGCCATTTGGTACGAGTATGTAACATTGAAACACATTCATCTTAATGTCAAGTTGTGCATAGCATAGCATAGATGAGCTTATCCTTGCATTAACAACCCAAATGATCACTATTTCACCGACATCGGGTTAAATTCGTCAGCGAATAGAACGCGTAAGCCGTTCATTGAACCTGCATTCATAGAAATGGATATAAAACAATAAGCCAAATAATTGGCGGCAAATAGGCTTTCTATTCGCTAGCAATTCAACCTGATGGCTGCGATCTTCTTCTTCTTGATTGGCCGTTGTACGTGGCCGATGGCTGAAATATAGATTATTCTATTTTCCGAAGGTGTGGCTTTGGATAAAGTAGTAAACTTACAAAATGTCTAAAATAAAAGCACGTCAGAACTGTAGAAAAACATTGTTAAATACTTGCCAGCACATGATCAACTTCCACGTCTGAATATCGGGGAACAGACTAAATCACGCGGGCTAAATATATCGTGATATCGTATTAAGTCTCAACTATAGTCGAATAATGAATTCAGCGATCTCTTTTGAAGTTTCCTGTGATACCATTTTTTATTGAATCAAAAATAGTGATGTGACAAAGTGAACGATCATGATTCACTCAATATGTTCTGAACCAAATTAGTAAATAATTTTAATAAATAACTGTTACATCTGTTATTTATTGTTATTTTTTTCTGTCTCTACTTTTTCTTCATCTTTATTTTCATCATCAGACGATTCTAAACTTAGTGTTTGCGTTGGCTTAGGTTCTAGATATTTGTTTTAAATTGTAGTTTTTTGACCATCACAGAGTCGAACATTTGAATAGTCAGTCATTGTTTATTCAATGCAAATGCCAACAAACAAACAATCAAATCTTTCCCCTATATAATATTAGTATCTATATTAAGTCGGGTTCGTTACAATACTTACAACACAAGAACGGCTGGACCTTGGCTGACAATTGGTGGAGAGGTACCTTAGAACCAGGAGGACATAGAAAAGGGTACTTACGTAGGGTAGAGGTAGGCTTGAGTAGCTTGGCATAAATTTTCAAATCGGAAGTAGTGGTACCCTCAGAGATCAGGGCAAATAGGTTAAAAATTGATTGATTTACATAATTTACACAAATTTTCTTTCGTCTGTCAATAAGCGCTATGATAGAAATTTCTGTTCAAAATTCTTCTTTGAGAGTGAATGATCTGAGGCACTATTTTTTACCTATACAGAACAGGACATCACTATGACAATAAATATGGTATCATTATTTTACAAAGTGACATTAGCATCTGTCAGAAAATTCGCACGATTATTGAATATACTATAGGTTCTACGCTTTATGTCAGGGATGACAAATACACAAAGTAACACTATCCATCAATACCGTTGATTTACTTCTACAGGTCTACCCTCTAATTATTACAATATTAATCAAGTATAGCGTTAATACCTTTGACACCTATATATATGGACCTGTGGCATTTTACGTCAAAATTGGTGAAGGATTTAACTTTTTAAAGAATAAACAAAATTTTTTCGTAACCTCTCTAACTTAAAGAAAGCTACCTTAATGGAGCGAGATAGATATTTTTTTAGTCATTGCTTAAAGAGGTTAGACATATTTTACATGACAACATCAATTATGTCAGTTGTGACCAAATTATCTTTTGTTTTTAGTGACCAAAAATGGCTATTGTTGTGGTTCCGGTGTAACGTTATTCGAATTATTACGGAAATAATAACAAAATAAGCTTGTGAATCGCAAAATAAATTAAATTTATACAATGGTGAAGTGTGCAGTTGTTGCCTGCACCAACAAAACCCAAACAAAACTAGCGGGAATTTCATTTCACAAGTTAGTATTAAAATCTTTGATTTTTCTCTTGATATTGAGTATTTTAAAGGTATTTTTTTTAATTAGGCCCATTGACTAATTTAAAGCTTTATTTTTTATGTAACTTTATAACTAAATACGTGGTTTTATGGGCAATCCGTTAAAGAATTGAATTATTTCACGAGTTTTGGTTTGACCGTATACGTATAACCCGCGGCACGTAACTTTAGCGCTGAGCGAAACACGGTGGGGATAGCTGCGCATCGGTACTGTCGCGCACACAATACAATTATTACGTTTATTAATTAATAAGTAAATAATTTTAATGACATTATTTTAATGTTTATGTTAAATAGTAAGTCTAGCTATAAACGAAATGTGGGGTATAGCTGTGCATAGGTACTGTCACGCACGCATAATTATATTATACTTATTAAATAAAATATTGTGGTTATTACTTCTATATTACAAAGTTCACAGTGTAGGTGTTATACGAGTAGTTTATAGTTCAAATTTCCAAATATTTTCAAAGACATCGTTTTTTCAACAAGTATATAGAATGTAAAAAATAAAAACATTATTGCAATTATAATTTTTTAATTCAGATAAATGTAAGTCTAGATATGTAAGTTCTAAATACTCGTAGCTTCGCCAATCTCACTTTTGAGCTGTTTTAAAGAATATATTAATTCAGAAGATTCTCTTTTTAAAAACAATGCACGTCATAAACCATTTTCCGTGCCTGTCTTCTCAAAACAGTATTTCTTCTAGACATATTCACTGTAAAGTCTCAAACAAACTAAAATATATATATTTAACAAATAAACTTAACGAAAACCAACAATAAAAATTAATAGCAATAACAAAACAATTCAGAACGCGACTGTACACTGGGAGTTCGCGGAGCGTCGTATCAGTGCCGGGGACCGAATACGACTAGAGAGCCAATCACCGCTACGGACGCTACGCACGCCCGCCCTTCATACCTGCAGCCCCCCTCCGATACCGTATTTTAGACTTCTGCGCATAAACGGTCAGCGCTAAAGTTACGTGCCGCGGGTTGTAATGTTATCGACAGGACTACGAAAGTGTTGTTTACAATATCGATGAATAGTGAGTGTGATGATTTGTTTTGCTATATCATCGAAATAAGCGAAAACGTATAAATTAATAAATTATTTTATGTTCTATAAGTATAGTTATTTTATATTTTTCAGATTTCCAAAAAATCATAATTTAAGACAAAAATGGCTAAACAGCATTAACAGGCCTAATTTCAAGCCATCACGATACAGCTGCATATGTAGTGATCATTTTAAGAAGGATCACATTAATTTAACATGCTTTCCGCGCCTCAAAAACAATGCCTGTCCATCTCTCCCGGTGAGAATCTTTTTTCATCGTATTCATTCTTGTTTGTGATAATATAGGAATTCCCTCATTTTAAAATATCTGAATTCTAGCAAATTTTAGTTTGAACATTTATTTATATAATTTTTTTATTGTGTCCAATAGTGTAAGAGAAAGATATCATTCAAAAATATGAAAAAAGATTTTGCTGGTTGGTTGCTTTATGTACTCATATAAATACTAATGTTGCATTTATAGTAATATTTTAGTAGATAACCAAAGAATAAAAATTACCTATTGCAGAATTTATCACCTGAGCAACAAGTAAGACAACCCTTGCAAGAAGTAAATCTTAATCTGTTATCAGAGAGTCATGACAATGCTGTTTCCCAAAATGGAATACAAGTATTGTATTATATTGTCAAAATCATACTTAAGAACTAAAATTTTCTTGTAATAACGTCTCAAAAAAATATGAAAAAAAAATTTCTAGAACGATAATCAAATTTTAAAAGACCATTTATAAAAAAGTGTCAACTAGCTATTACTTTTTGTTATGTATAACGTCCTTGTATCAAAAATTGTAAGTTTTGCAACTTCTATACGGTTCGTATCGTACTGACAAGAGAACGTATTCGTTTTTGAATTTCATATTCGTAGCGGGTACGACACCGTCATGTTCCGTACGATCCATCTGTATATTATTGATTAATCTGTGTTAGATACAAAACAATTTAATGAAAAAATCAATTGTATGGAATTTTAATTTATAATAATGTAAGACAGAATTTAAAATGTTTCATTTTAGTAAACATAATATTTTGTATAATTTATTAATTTTATATCGAGTGCTTAATTATTATCGATAAAACAGCCCTAGCTCAATTTAGAGACCAAACATGGTTACCGGATACCTCAACAATAATTACTTGTCACATATCCTCTATTATCTATGTATCTAAGGTTAATACTATCAAATGTAAACCAGGATTATAGTGTGTTTTTTCTCTACAGAGACAAAAATGACGTTTCATGTGTTGCCCGATTTTTATATGCAGTAAATAGGGACGTCACAAAATCGATATTCAGGATTTAAATGATTGCTTAGTATCGATTTGTCAGTTAAGGACCAAAAAATTTATTATTATTGATGAAAATATTTAACTAATTCACGATTTTATCAATGTATTCAATAAATTGTATTTAAATTCGATTACGATGAAAAGTGTTTCTTGCAAACTATTAATTATTGGATAGTATAAAGTAATTTATAAGCTGTAAAAAAACGTATAAGGATTATTATAGCTATGTTCATCATCATCTCTCATATCAGCCGATGTACGTCCACTGCAGGACATAGGCCTTTTGTAGGGTCCAAACATCACGATCCTGAGCCGCCTGCATATTATAATAGCTAATATCTGCGACTCGCTTGATGTCGTCAGTCCACCCAATGGGCGGTCGACCAACACTGCATTTTCTAGAGCAGGGTCGCCTATCCAGCACCTTGGGACCGTAACGACCATCGGCTCTTCGAACTATGTGCCCCACCCTTTGTCACTTTAGCTTTGTGACACGTTGAGCTATGTCGGTGACTTTGGTTATTGATATCATAATTCCACATTTTGTACATTTATTTTATTTCTTATAAGTATCATTGTATTATTTTTATCGATTTTAATCGAATCAAAATCGTTAGGACAACCTTATTCTTTGTATGCTGGTCACATTATTTTTATGTTTGACGTTTCTAATTGTCATTTCAGTCTCTGCTTTAAAAAAAATAGACTTTAGCTATCATAGGGCAGGTAGTCAAATTTCTAGTCTATAGTGATCTGTGGTCAAACACAAGTTTCGCTTCGCGATGAAAACATAGGTACGTCTTATGTATTATACTACTCTATGGTCTTAATTTGACAGCCTTTTGAATAAAAAACCGTCTTATTCGCGAATATCCGAAATACATACGATTACTTTGCGTTATAAGTTGTTTAAAAACTACGTTTTTTATTAAGCCTAGCCATTTCAGTAAGCATATTATGTAAGTTAGTGGTGATATTTCTAGAGCACATGGTTTTATTGGGATTTTGTCACTTGCTTCACGTAAGTAATTATGTAGATAAGACTTCTTTTCCGGAACCTTTTACGCTAGTGACTTCTTTTTTAGTAGGTACTTTCCAATTTGTTGAGTGGTATTAAGCTATTCAGGAAATAATAATCACCATAAATTGCTTCTTAATTTGATATTTTAAAATCACTTTTTCAATAAGCCGACTTTTGACGAAACGCTTACAATCAATCGATTTAGTAAGCGTGGTAAATACTCGGTTTTATCTGATGACTATTTGCGGCGCATGCCTTTGAGACTTTAGGTGCTTTAGGGCCATGGTCATCAGATACCAAAAAAATTATAAACCTTATGTTCTGGCTGGTTGATAGTGCCAGCGTTTTGGGTACCTTGCCCATGGGTCAACAATTAGATGGCATGTATTTATTAGATTTTTTTATTTATTATAAAATTAAATTGTGACTGGACTGTTGGGCTAGTTCTCTGATTCTGAGAGGAGACTAGTGCTCAGCAGTGAGCCTAATATGGATTGTTAATGATGAATGATAAAATTTAATATAGAGGTACTATTAATTCTTAGTTTTAATTTATTTAAATTTAATCATTAATATGTTTGCTGTTGGTTGGTGAAATAAATTATTTACTTAACTAAAATTATTTTCATGGCATCTGCTCATAGTAAAATTAAACTTTTCAGTACAACTACAGTTCCCGAAAGTGTTTCAAACATTGAAATTTTGGATAATGTGCCAAAATCCCTGAGGCAAAAAAGTAAGTTACCTATACTGTTTACCAACAAACAAATTTAAAATGAGGGTATAAATCACTAGTCATTTCACACTTAATAATAATTATAATTAAGTTTTTCTTAAATTAATGAAAATAAATTGGATTAATAAGCTTAGAACAATTATATATTACATGTAACATTCTAAAAACAAACCATACATAATTTAAAATAAATAAGTTATGAAAGGACATGCATTTTCTACCTTCATTTCTAATTTCTTTGTTGGTTAACAGTACTCATCAAGAAAGGTTGTAGTATACATTTTATATCAGCTTTCAAACATTGCGAGGGACCAGTAGAACAGGATATTTTCTTAATTGCAAAAAAGTGCTGAGACAGCGTATGTCTAACTATAATAGTCAAGGAACAATATGTGTTCTTTTATTTTAAAAAATAATGGAGATTCTGCAGTTAGAAAAGGCTCTTTATTTGTATCTTGGTTTTATTGTTTAGCAAAATAAATTACTGCAGATTCAAGACTGATTCAATATCTTTATTTAACTTTTTGAATTATTCAATTCAGACAAACCTATATATCCAAATATTAAAAATGTAAGTTTTAGAAAAAAGTTATATCAAAAGATTAAAAATGTAAGTATTACAAAAAAGTTGATTAGTGGCCGCTCAACTCAAGAACAGCTATGCAGATTCAGTTGAAAATTGGTGGGGAGGTAGTTTAGAACCAGGAACTTTCTGTTTTTATTAAAGAATATTTAATAAGAAATATTAAAACAAGTTTATATTAAAATAATATCAAAACTAGGTCCTTACCTGATATTAACTACCTAAAGCTATTAGATTAACTACTTAACATATCTAATAGTATAAAATCGTTGCCCTATCAGTTTTGATTCCCTTGATAGTGTCAAAATTTATTTACTTTTCAGAAGCACCGCAAGTACGAACACCTAACGTCGACGTCATACTCAAGAGAAAGGTAAGTTTTTTTTTAATTCTTACTCTTGGAGGGTTACCACCATTAAATTTTTTTTTTTGTTTCTCTCTAATTTTCAGCACCTAGTATTTGACTCATGTATTTTTTTGCAGATTAATACCAAACTAAGGAGGCTTCCTTTCTCTCCATCTCACGGTGAATACTGTCTTTGTCTCTTATCTAGATATACTATAAGAGTTTAAAACGAGTAAGTATACTTATTTGACACAAATTCAAGATAGTGTGTAAATTTTTTACGCACCTACGCGTGGTGGTGGTACACGTGGGAATATAACTTTATAAAATAACCTTCCTACATAAATAGGCTAACTAACACTGAAAGAATTTTTCAAATCGGAGCAGTAGTTCCTGAGCTTCAGCTTTATAATCTAAAATATAAAATTCTCGTGTCACAGTTTTCGTTACCATACTCCTCCGAAACGGCTTGACCGATTTTGATGAAATTTTTTGTGCTTATCCGGTATCTATGAGAATAGGCCAACATCTATTTTTCAAACCCCTAAACCCTAGGGGTACGGTAGGAATAGTGTAGGGTGGGGATAGGGAAGAAGTGCACATAAGTCAAAGCGAAGCTTGAAAGGGTCCGCTAGTATTAGTATAGATTTCGAGAGGATACTCCAATACCTACCTAGCTACATTTACATGTTTATTTTATAAATTTAACACTTATTTTTTTTCTGCCAGAAGCCAATATGGAAACATACGTCCAGTCGTCGGATTCAGAGGATGATGTTGTTTTTGTTCCCTTCGAACCACGGTGAGCAAATGTTTTTAATTTTTAATACTTTTTTTAATACATTGACTTGAACATATTTTTTTTCCATAATATTTGATTAGATATTACTCTGGTTCTCAACAGTATTTTTTTTTTCAAGTACATTAATAAGATGGCTGTGCACTATGATTGATGTACCGTTAAAATTAATCAAATAATTACAATTTTATGATTTTTATCGATCGAGCATTTAAAGCGTGAAAGCATAACAAATGAAATATTCGTATTTACTAGCGGACTCGGTCAAGCCACACTTTGGTTTCTTTGCTCTTACTTCTTCCCTACCCTTACCCCAGCCTCAACCTACCCCTAGCCTATCCCTGTCTACGCCGTTGCCGCTAATCTCGGCCAGCCAAAAAAAGTACAGACTTAAGCCAATTTAGTAAATGTGAAATCCTAAATTGGACCGAGCTGGGTATCAAACACAGGACACTTTTGTTGAAACAATCACAGCATAAGCATTACCAACTGCGCCAGACATCGTCTAAGGAATAAATTATAAATTATTTATTATATTTCAGGCCGAATATGTATTCTACTGATAATGGGAACCCTGCTTCGCCACAGCCAGGTATGCACCTCATTTTTTGTAAGGATTTTGTTTCTTTTTTGCCCCTGCGTATATATATTTGTGGGTACAGGTGACATATTATGTCATAGCCCAGTGGATATAACCTCTGCCTTCGATTATGAGGACGTAGATTCGAATCCGGTCCGGGGCATGTACATCCAACTTTTCAGATAAGTGCATTTTAGAAATTAAATATCACATGTCTTAAACAGTGAAGGAAAACATCGTGAGGAAATCCTCACGATGTTTTTGTTTCTCAGGTATGCAGGTTTCCGCATACCTGAGAATTTTCTTATTTCTCTATGTTTGTGAAGTCTGCCAATAGTCATTAGGCCAGTGTGGTGGACTATTGGCCTAACCCCTTTTATTCCGAGAGGAGACGTGTGCTCAACAGTGAACTTGTTTATGATGTACACACGTAACAAATATGAGTTCGTTTAATATCTGTCTATTCCATGATGTGAAGTATCAGATGTTTTTGTGCAATATAATAAACTAATTTACTTTACGGAACCCAGCACTGAGCGTGGCCCAATATGCACTTGGTCAGTTTTATTAATATTATTATTATTTAATATTCGGTAAAGTGAATATTTTCACGCTTCTATTAGCTTCACTATGTGTGTAAGAAAATCTTGGAATCCTAATTTGACCACTTCCTGGTCTTCGATTAGGATGAAATTTCGCACACGATACATCCAATATGGCAGCCTTCCCAAGGTGGCGGACTGGTTGTTTGAAATCCACCCCCATGCTATGGGTATCAAGCGTGTTTTTTTTAGTTTTTTAAAGTATTCATGTTATTTAAACTGTTCTTAGTTTTCTGCGAGTACTGTAAGATAAGGAAGCAAAACATTTATAGTGTAATTAATAATTAAAAAATGAAAAAAAATATATTTGCTATATCTTATAATTTTGATAGGAACCTCTAATGACTGGCGAGGGTCAGGAGACGGAGCAGTCGGCGTTCATGGCGAGCCAGGTAATTTATTATTCTACTTATTTTTTTTTTTGTATTTTGCTATTTATTCATTTGTAACCAACAGTGTAAAAAGTAGTTATATTATTAACTTGAGAAGTAACCGGCAGGCGCCATAAATATAAGTATACACGTATGTACATGTAAGTAAGACTGAATCATGCCAACCGTATTTCAAACAACTAAAAATATTGACCCTGCATATATATTTTTGAAATATGTAAATTTGTGAGAAAAAAAATTCATTTTTACAAAAAAGTCGAAAACTCTTATAAACCACGGCGCTTCCTCGAAAAAAACGAAAATAAACTAATTTACCCTTTTTCAAAATTAATACTCCACAGCTCCGGCCCATACGCAATGTCAATAAAAATTTACAATAACCTTCCAGACCGTATACGTAATGAGGAGAAAGATATTGCTTTCAAAAAGAAATTAAGGGACTTTCTAGTCGAAAAGTGCTATTACACGGTAAATGACTACTTGAATGATAAATAAAAACAAAAAATAAAATCGGTCTCCCTATCACTCACTCGACAAAAGGCTACGTACAAACTGGGTATCCATAACTTGCATTATGTAATAAAATGTAACTTGTACAATTATTATTATATTGTATAATGTAATGTGTGGTATTGCTTGATATTAAATAAATAAATAAAAAATAAATATAATACACAGCAGCTGGAGAACCTTCTTTGAATGGAAGAGAACAAAAGAGAAGAGGCTCCGCAAGTCTGAAAACCAAGGTATGTCATTTTTTTATACGTAATATTTACGGTGATTATGTATGTAGGTTTATCTACTCATCCATATTGGTGAATGAACACAGTTCCAATCTAGATTCTAGATAGAATTTGAAAATTATGGTCTGATTGAATGTATTTAATGTAGTGTAGGTATATGTTACAGATTGCCGGCATTTTATACAAAGCTTAGGCAACGTATATAATTATTATACTAATAATACATTGCCTATACAATACCTGATGAGCAGCCGGTAGTGTATGTACAAATTCAAATTCAAATTTCATTTGTTTCAATTTGGCTTAGTTCACAAGCACTTTTGAAAAGTCAAGTAATGTCATGATTTAATGGTGGTAATTAAAGCCGAAAACTTAAAATTAAAGTTACGAGGTTTCCAATGCGCCTCGCTCCGAGAAGAGCCCACAACACATTCAGCCAAGGTTTATTTTTTTTTGTTTGCCACCATTTTACAAACTTACTTATCTAGAACTGAGTACACAGTCATATAGTGCAGTTCAACACCAAGCCGTTTTATCATCTATGACGACGCGCGGTTGTACCCGCGTGGTTCCCGTTCCCGTAGGAATACAGAGATAATATATACCCTATAGCCTTCCTTGATAAATAGGCTATCTAACACAGAAATAATTTTTCATATCGGACCAGTAGTCCCTGAGATTAGCGCGTTCAATCAAACAAACAAACAAACAAACTCTTCAGCTTTATAATATTAGTATAGATATAATCCTTAAAACTATAACACAACGAGAGCAAGCAATGAGGTGACGTGCTAGTGGGCAGTCAGAACATATACATTTCATTATGGTGCTTCTCGAGAATGTAGCGTGTAATGAGTTCATTGCTTAATCTTCACTTTTGTTTAAATTTAACTCCACTCAGTCTTGTTTGCCCTACCCCTCGAGTGTTTTTGTAAAGCACAAAGCCAGAAGCTCGCGATAGAGTTCCTGAATGCAACTAGCCTACAAATCCGAGTAGAGTGAAGGGAAAACTGGCGACGAACGAAGCGAAACGAACTACATGAAATAAACGTAAGCGAGGCCTACGACATACGTACGCTGTAGGTACTCGTATTTCATACGCTGACTAGGCTTTGTATAGAATAACTGTAATATACAGATTGCCGGTAGGTAATATATTAAATTAATCCAGCTACTAACATGGTTGCCTTGCCGCGTCATGGCATTGATTGATTAACACTTACCCAACAGCCTGGGGTGCCACGTATAAGGATAAGGTTAGGGTATCTAGGGATAGGTAAAGGCAAGGCAGGCAGACATGTAATTTTATTTTAGAAATAAACATATTTTCTAGAATATAGGTACTAATCCAAAATTTGATTAACGCACCTTGCATTTTCTTTCAGTTGAAGCTCAAAATAAAAAGATACCAAAAGGCCACAGTTGCGTCAAAAAATAAGGAAGTCAGCGAGAAAAAATCAATAAAAACTGCGGCAAACAAATTAAAACTTCCATTTGTGTTTGCCAAAAGCGCGCAGCCCTCTCATAACGTGAGCGCAAATGTGCAACAAGTAAGTAATCTATTCACCAACAAGTAGTAGCAAAGTCGGGACACATACATCAAAGAGCCGATGGACGTTTGAGTCCCAAGGTGCTTGAGTGGCGACCTCGCACTAGAAAGCGCAGTGTTGGTCGACCCCCCAACAGGTGGACTGTACCAAGCGCAGGGATCCGCTGGATGCAGGCGGCTCAGGACCGTTCAAAATTCAAAATAAATTAAATTAGTGTATACCCTTTATTTATTTGTTTGTTGATAACGATTCCACATCGAGTTTAGCTTTAGTATAAACAGAAAGTTGGCAGCGCGCATATTGTCATTGTCAATTTATTTCTAGATTATAGCCAATCGGTCAACAAAAATTTCATCCTCACTTAACTGTCCCCAAAAGAGGCAAATAAAACACTTGAAACAGATTGTTTCATACTGTACCTATTCAACCTCCATACCGTTGAGGAATGACAGTTTCATACTGAGTTACTGACAATCGCCAACCATTCATTCTCTGTAAGGGGAAATTTTCTATTTTGTATTGTAATTCTGTAATTTGTAGTTTTTGAGACTTTTTGTCCAATAAGTTTGTTTATTAGTAATATTTTGACGAATCAAAGTCTTTTTTTTATGACAACTTAGCCAATGACTGTGATCTCACCTGATGTGACGATGCAGTCTTAAGATGGAAGTGGGCTTGCTTGCTCGGAACAAGATTATTCCACCTATATCTCTGACGGTTTCTACGCAGCATCTACCGAAACATTATATACTCGTATCGCTTTGCGATACGTCTTGGCTGGTAGGGTTGTACTTGTAACTGACCGCGATGCCTACCTCCAGAGCAGACCTGAGCAAAATTATAAAATATAAAATCCTAAACTGACCCGAGCCGGGAATCAAACCCATTACCCAGGACCTGTTTTTTATTTTTATTCTTTACAAGTTAGCCCTTGACTACAGTCTCACCTGATGGAAGCGGGTTAACTTGTTAGGAGGAGGATGAAAATCTACACCTTTCGATTACCCTTTCGGTTTTTACACGACATCGTACCGGAATGATAAATCGCTTGGCGGTACGTCTTTGCCGGTAAAGTGGTAACTAGCCGCGGCCGAAGCCTCCCACCAGCCAGACCTAGACCATTTTTTTTTTAATTAAGAAAACCTCAATCGGATTAACCTGGGATCGAACCCAGGTCCCCTTCTTGTAGATCCACCGCGCATACCACTGCCACGGAGGCCGTCGAAAAGGCCTCTCTGTTGAAAGCCATGGTACTACCAACTGGGCCAGAGAAGTAGACATAAACTTTCAACTTTATTAAGATAAAAAATCTTCTTTATCCCCAGATACTAAATGGAGTGAAGACTCAAAATCCTGTGAAGTTAGTGCCACTGACATTGGCCCACAAAATGGGTGAGTAATATAGCTATAAAAGTAATAAGCTTTATTTAACTTACTAGCTGACGCCGCGCAGTTTCAGCCGCGTGGTTCCCGTTTCCGTGGGAATATGGAGATAATAAATAGCCTATAGCCTTCCTCGATAAATGGACTATCTAAAACTGAAAGAATTTTTCAAATCGGACCAGTAGTTCCTGTGATTAGCGCGTTCAAACAAACAAACTCTTCAGCTTTATAATATTAGTATAGATAATGTTAGTTTCTATAAAACTTAAGTCATACTATGTAATATACTGGTTGCTAGGGAGTATTTCCCGTAACTCTGGGGTTATATTCTTTACCGAATATTAATTCAAAATGTTCAAAGAACATTCTATAATTCTTTTGTAAATAGGTAAAAAATAATTACGGGACACTCTGTATATACTCGTAAGAATTGCTCGTTTTAGATAGATATAATTAGAAAGAAGAACATCTATTAAATGTGGAATAATATTATAGAGAAATGAGATGTGATAGCCAGTTGACATGACCTCTGCCTTCGATTCGGAGGGCGTAGGTTCGAATCTGATCCGGTGCATGCACCTCCAACTTTTCAGTTATGTGTCTTTTAAGAAATTATATATCACGTGTCTCAAACGGCTAAGGAAAAGCGTTGTGTGGAAACTTGCTTAACTTAGAATTTTCTTAAATATCTACGTGTGTGAAGTTTGTCAGTCCGCATTTGGCCAGCGTGGCGGACTATTGACTTCTCATTCTGAGAGGAGAGTCGTGATCAACAGTGAGCCGAATATGGATTATTAATGATGATGATTATAGAGAAATAGTTCTATCGCAGCAGTGATTTATACATTTATATAACGTTATACTTAAATACATTTAATTAATGTTAGTAATACTTGTTTTTTTTTTTATTTTCAGGCTTAGGCCACGAGTCCTTAAAACAACAGGTAAAAGTCACGTATTTTGCTACCACTTCATCCAAACTCAAATTGACTTCTTGGATTTACTATATTTACAAATGAAAAGGGGGAGGGGGGGAAGGTTTATTAAAAAGCTTATTATGGAGTTTGGATTGTGGTAGTTTTTCATTTTGTGATGTTGAAGGTAGCACCGTAGCAGGCTACAAGGGCCCAGACCCTCTGCTACTATTAAAATACCAACAAACGAATTAAAAAACCGGCTAAGTGCGTGTCGAGCCACGCAATTTTGGGTTCTGTAGATTAAAAGAGCACTTTATCCCTAGTGCAGGGTGCTCGAGAGTATTTCCCATAACTTCAAGGTATTGAATATTGCACCCCCCGAACACCCTGTATATTGCGCACTCTGATATATTTTTAAACCCATATATATTGCACAAAAATAACGATAACGAAACCCTACACCATGTTAACGATAAAAAAAATCGACCTCAATTTGCCTTTAAGGAAGGAACCTAAAACGATTTTTTTTTTAATTTTCTTTTTTCTGCTTTAAAGGCGTAATTAATATAGATACCTGCATGCATGCGGCATGGGTATGCTTAATTTCAGCTTTCTAGTTCTAACAGACTGATTATTCTTACTGACAACTTCATCTAATTAATTGACAACGGAATTTGTGTGCAATTTACGTGCTCAGAGTAAGTTTTTAAAGTTGGTCGACTATATCTCTTCAAATGGCAATTGCTGCTGAAGGGAAGAAATGTACAGAAGTCAAAGCGAAGCTCTGCTACTTTGAATATAAATGTTTTATAGTTAAATGACTCTGAAAGGACATATCGTTGAAAAACTATATGCCTCAAAACTCTCGAAAATCTTTCCAGGTACAAGTTTCCGATACTCCTTTTTTTTGCAGACTAAAGAATTCAATATCTTAAAGCTCGGAGAAAGAGTGGTGCGCCTCCAGGCTGGAAAGGCGTATTCGTTCTCTAAACTATTGAAAATGTTCGGCAACGAAGACGGCGTCGTATCGAAATTTCTAAAAAGTTTGACGAGAAAAGAAAAGCAGGAAATTATTAATAGTTTAATTTTTAAAGAACATTAAGAAATAACCGGACAAGTGCGAGATGAAGAGGATTCCGAACGATGGTTATACTTTAATGTTTTTTTTAATTGCTAAACTTGTAATTATCTGAATTTGTAATTATATTTTATTTAATTATGTAACTCATAACATGAACGATTTATATTAAAAAATTTCAACACCAATAAAATTCTACTCCTAGAAGGTAAAATTCTACTCTTAAAACCCTTTAGGAGTAGATTTTAAGTAATCTTGAATTGCATTAATTTTAGTATTTTTCTGGTAGGTAGTACACATACAATTTTTTTTACAAACTTTACTTGAAATATTATGGTCTCAAATCATGCCAAGTTTCATTAAAATTGAAAGTAGGTATAACCATTTAAAATGTAATAAAAAAAAACCTGTTTTTGAAATATTTCTTTTCGATACAAGTATTTTACAAAATGTTAGTTTGGTGAATTCTTTGAAGTAACCTTTTCTACACTATAATGAGATGAAAATATTTATATTGCGTACCGCTGAAAATTAATTCATCTTTCGTGCCCTTGAAACCTCGCGACGCATAGGATGTCTGGTGGGAGGCTTCAAACGTGTTCATAATTATTCTTTGCCACACCAGTATGAATGATTAATCCATGGGATGCTAAGATATTCGTTTGAATTTTATTTCAGATAGTGTTCGACCGTTTGACGGAACCCGAAAAAAGAAAAACGACGAAGGAGAAAGTTCTTTCAAAGAGAATCAGACTCCGAAAAATAAAGACAAGCAGAAGAAATTTGACGATGAGATGAAATTTTCTCATAAGTGCATGAATGTTTTAATTTTTGGACTATGTTCTAAGGCAGCAAAATTTATCATACGGCGAGTGCGCTATACGTATTTTTTATAGAAGGTTTGCCGATATTTTTTTTCTATATTATGACCAATCCCCTTCGACGAATGACGAAACCCACTTTGTGAATAAATTTTGATAATATTTTTATTTTATTTAATGATTTATTTTTCTCTGAGAACAAAGTATCACAACTTTAACTACCATCATTATCAGCCTATTCAATTTTAATATTACAAAACCTCTTAATTTGATCTGCAACTCGATAAAATTTTCAATATTTTTTAATTTTCCATCTTGCCCTTCAAAAGTGACCTTTAACAATTTAACAATATTGAATTTATCAAATTTTTCCTGTGTTCTGTATGTAGAAAGCTATAAAATGAAAATTTCTTGAAAAATTTCTATTCGATTCAAATGTTTTACAAAATGTAAGTTTGGTGAAGCCTTCGAAGTCACCTTTTCTTCACTGTAGTGAGAGAAATTAATTCATCTCTTAAAACCTCGCGCTTAGAATGTCTGGTGGAAGGTTTCAGCTGTGGCTAGTTACCACCGTACCGGCAAACACGTACCGCCAAGTGACAGTGCTCTCTGGTACGATGTCGTGTATACAGGGATATGAATTTTCATTCAACTCCTAAAAAGTTAGCCCGCTTTCATTTTAGATTACATCATCACTTGATTGTAGTCAAGGGCTAACTTGTAATAAAGAGTATTAAAAGATATCTTTTTTGGATTGCTCGTGAAATCTCTTAGGATTTGCTTGTTCGACAAATAATATGCGCACTAGGCGTAAAAATAAACTTTGCTGCCTCGAAATACCGAATAACTATTTTAATTTTTAAAATAAATTTAAGTTTAGAAATCACTGTTAGTCTGGCAAATGAAAACGTGACCTGGAAACACGCGGAAAATTTAAAAATCTGTTTAACATTTACTATAGCAATAAAAAAACGTTTTGATACTAGTTTTTTTCAACATAAAATTTATACTAAGTTTCTAGTAGTCCGCGTTAAATTTGGTTAGATATATCGATTCTCTAGGAAATGTTATAAATGTCTAAAAACAGTTTCCGTTTCCATAGGAATACAGGGATAAAGTATAGCCTAATATAGCACTCGGGGAGAATATAGCTTCCCTACAGAGAAAGTGGTGTATTTCGGATTCCTAGTACTACACGAAATTGTTTATATATTGACTAGCAGAAATGAAATAATAATGTTTATATTAACTTTGACTAAACTACTCTATTGTTTGTAGGTTTCAAACAATAGGGTAGTTTTAATTTAAAATTTAAAACAAAACGAGATCTTGTATTCGCTAACTTATTAAAGCGTGAAGTAATTTTCGTACATTTATTTAAAATTTTTCGGTCATAATCACTGAAAATTATCTCTCAAAAAATACAACTCTACAAAATGTTTGACGTTATGAAATTTGTTTAAAGTAACATGTTGTATGATGCCTCGTTATAATAACTAATATAATACATTAATTCATTCTCTACCTCGTAGTTTTTATAGCCCTTTATCATCATCATCATATCAGCCTACATGTACATCCACTGTTCTTTGGCCTATTGTAGGGACTTCCAAACATCACGATCCTGAGCCGACTGCATCCAAAGAATCCCTGCGACTCGCTTAATGTCATCAGTCCACCTGTAGGGAGTTCGACCAACACTGCAAACTTGAACCTTATATCTACTGCACTGGAAGCACTATATCATCAATAATATAGTTCCAGGAGAAATTAAACATAACTCTACATGGATTCCGGGTATCCATGACAGTATAAATAATAAAGAGTGTTATCCACCAATAAAACTTACCTATTATTTTTCTTGAGTTATCCGGAATCCAAATAACTCCTATCTGGTACTTACTACTGCTTGCTTTATAATGAGAAACAAAATTTGACGGCCTCCGTGGCGCAGTGGTGTGCGCGGTGGATTTACAAGACCGAGGTCCTGGGGTCGATCTCCGGCTGGGCGGATTGAGGTTTTCTTAATTGGTCCAGGTCTGGCTGGTGGGAGGCTTAGGCCGTGGTTAGTTACCACCCTACAGACAAAGACGTACCGCCAAGCGATTTAGCGTTCCGGTACGATGTCGTGTACGTGTAGAAACCGAAAGGGGTGTGGATTTTCATCCTCCTCCTAACAAGTTAGCCCGCTTCCATCTTAGATTGCATCATCTTACTTACCATCAGGTGAGATTGTAGTCAAGGGCTAACATGTAAAGAATAAAAAAAAAAGAAAAAGTATCCAACACCAACCATCTCACATCGCCATATTAAAACGAAAATATTAGAGTTGGTGAAGTGAGGAACCGGAAACGGGGTGAAAACCAAATCAAAAGAAAAAAAGAAGGCTAACCTCAACATGGATTCCGATCTGGAAAAATAATAGGTAAGTTTTATTGGTAGGTAGAATTCTCTATTTTATGTTTACTTCAATATAATTATTATACAAGAACCTGGCGTTTAATTTTTTATTTTATTAATATTCCTTCAAACAATAATGGCACATTGATAAGGTAGTTACATACATTGTCTACACATTTAAGAATTAAGACATGATAATATACATTTAAGCATGCATTTTCTCCAGATTGTGCTCCAGTTGTGACAGTTACTTAAGTAAAGAACCCGGCACGTAAATTGAATCAAATTGGTGTGGTCATCTGCATCAGACTAATTACATATAAGGACTAGTTGCACCCAAATTAACGAACAAAATTATCTGTCATTTTGGGAGGAAAACGAGCTTAGATGAGGTACATACTGAACTAGAAGTTGTTGATCGTTTTTTACTCCATTCAACTACACAAAAAGGATATTTTTACTGAGCTCTTTAACCGACATGAACACGATTAAAACTATAAAACATCGATACTATAGAGACAGATTTTTTTAATCGCATTAGATCGTTGATCATATACTTTGACAGAAAAGTAACGTCTAGCGAGACAGGTCCTTATATAATTAGTCTGAATCATAGATTTACGAGTCGGTACATTGGTCTGAATCATCTGCGTATAATTATTATAAAACAAAGTAATATATGCGTGTTCCGTGGTAGCCCAGTTCATGAATTATTGAATTTTTCAAACAGAGAATGTAATAGACGCCTTGATAGCATCCGTTGCATTTTAGGGTGCCATAATCTACTAGGAACCCTCATTCTCACTAGAGCTTTTTCGACGGATGTTTTAAAAAAAGCGTTCAAATACAACTAATGTATTCCCATGTATATGTTCACATGACAGCGTTTTTAAAACACGACGCTTTTTTGAGCAGTGTAGCATTTTTGTTTTGGGCGTTGGAAATAGACTTCATACCATATTTGAAAGCTTTTTAACGGACGTTAAAAAAACTCGTTCGAATGAGGGCTTATAGTTTCCCACTCGTTTACGGTTTAACTCAAATATTATTATTGCTAGAAAGTTGTAATTTAGCATATAAATAAGTAATTCTTATTATATCAACATTAATTACAAGGTGGATCTAAGATTTTATACCGTTATACGGTACCTATTCCCTAACCATTTGATAGTTAATTTTTAGAAAATTAGTAATTATAAATCACACAATTAATACACAATCTGGATGAAGCTATGCATAGATAGGAAGGTATGTTATTTTTTAAAATTGAAATATTACTTATATCTAACATTTACATAACATTAATGAGAATTAGTTTAACATCAATTAAACATACATTTATTTACATAAACAAATGAAAAAATGTAACAATATTTCATACCTAGTGATCGTTTTGGTACGAGTAAGTTCATTAAATAACGTATTTATAAGTATTATAAACAAGTAGTACGAATATTTACAAAGAAACTGCTGAGTTCAAGAATTCCGATTAAAATTACAATGTCAGTAGGTGTCGTGCGCAACGAATACAACCTGCTCCCCTAGCCAAGTGGCACGTCGATTCTTTTTCTACGATCGCTAACGCTTCGAAAACTAGAAAGATGTATGGGAACATTTGCTATCGACAGGTCACGTGATCAAGATCTGTCATTCCCATACATTTTTATAGTTTTCGAAGCGTTAGCGATCGTAGAAAGAGAATCGACGTGACACTTGGCTAGGGGGCTGAACTGAGAGTAAGCTGGTGTTAGAAATATTTTGCCTATAATCAATCAATCGCACACTCAATGAGCCTCAATAGCTTTTTAGGGCTCAACACCAAGAAGTCATTGGTTCCGTTCCCGTCTATAGGACTATTGTAACCAACTCAGTATGTATCACTTCTTGGAGGAAAATGGGAACATTGGACAATAAAAAAGGGCTGCTTATCTAAGGGTGGAGATTCGAAAACGCCGTTATCCCACTTCTGATCACAAAGACGAAGACTGTTGTGAACGAATTTGATTTATTTTCGGTTTAGTAATTATCGGATAAACCGCAATAGAGCCGAGGAAGCCCAGTGGATATGATATCTGCCTTCGATTCGGAGGGCGTAGATTCGTATCCGGACCGGGGGATGCACCTCCAACTTTTCAGTTATGCATTTTAGAAATTAAATATCACGTGTCTGACACCTAATCATAAAGAAACCTGCAAAACTAAGTATTTTCTCAATTATCTACGTGTGTGTTGTCTACCAATCCGCATTGGGCCAGCATTCCTGGCTTCAGTCTGAGAGGAGACTCGTGCTCAACAGTGAGCTGAATGGGTTGTTAACACGTTCCCAGTCCAGTGAGCCCATGTTGGGCTCACGCCAGTTTTTTCTCTCACAAGTCAATGAGCCCAATGTGGGCTCACATATATTTCTCCTCACAAGTCCGTGAGCCCAAAGTGGGCTCAGGTAAATTCTCCTCACAAGCCCGTGAGCCCAATGTGGGCTCATAGTACCTACTTGGGAATTAGTAGGCACTTGTGGGGTGGTAAGATAACTTTGTATGGGGACAGTGAACGTGTGAATTAGGATAAGATCATCCAACAGTATTGCATGCACACAGATCTGTTAACTACGAGTATATGAGTAGACACAAAAAGTTAAACGTTAGCAGACGAGAGTTCGCTAAGAACGGATTTTATGACAGGGCCGGATCTAAGGGCGAAAGAAGTCGCGTGTGTCAGGTTATAACTGGTTCAATGTCTGGATAAAAGGAGTTAGTTTCGCGAGTTGGTAGACGAAGGCATTTCGCCGTCGATCTTGTGGCGTGCGTGAGCGTAAGCATCGGCAAGTGCGGGCCAGGCTTCGGCCGCGCCTGACCACTCGGATGTGCTGACTTCGGCCGGACGGTCCACGCTCTCCGTCTTCGTGCACTCCAGCGACAGCGGCTTTGGTGTCTCAATCCTGATGAGATTAAAGAAAGTTTAGTCTGTAAGCTCGCTCGCTGTAGCTATCTTTGGAAATCCCTTCCGGCGTTTGTGTTTCCTGACACTTATTATTTGAACACCTTCAAAGCAAGGGTGAATTTCAGACCAATTATTGTATAGGACCTGCCTCGCTAGACGTTACTTTTCTGTCAAAGTATATGATCAACGATCTAATGCGATTATAAAAACTGTCTCTCTATTATCGATGTTAAATAGTTGTAATCGTGTTTGTCCGATAAAAAGAGCTCCGTAAAAATACAAAAACAAAAAAACTTCTAGTTTAGTATAAGATATGTACCAAATCTAAGCTCGTTTTCTTCAGAAAATTACAGACAATTTTGTTCGTGACTATGAGCACGAGACAGGTCCTTCTATAATTGGTCTGAGGAGTGAATGGGCATCTTCTAGGTAAGCGCACTCCCACTTCGACCGCATTAATGCTTAGCATCAGGCTTAATTGTAGTCAAGCTCTGGCCTATATTGCATAAAAAAACTATCTTTGTCAGCGTATTTTAACGGCCAACTAGGAGCTCAAAGCCACAGAACATTGAAAACGCTAAAGCTAACGCTTAAGCTATGGCTCTCCTTATATGAGAGGGTATATGAATCTTAGACCTGCCACAATTCCAATTTGTTTTTAAGGGCTTGGAGTATTATTTTATAAACGACCGAAGCGTGTTTGTTGAATGGTACTTTGATGTGGTAACTTGATTATTGAACCAATTTTGTTAAAACATTTCATAGGTACTTATACACATATAATTATATGTAAAATCCTAAACTGGGAATCGAACCCAAGACCTCTCTGTTGGGAATCACAACACTATTGCGACAACTGCGGTCGTCTAAATTTACCTAATAGGGCAGTTGACTCATATCAAATTAATATAAGCGTATATCGTGTTTAATAATATTAATTTAGTATTAGTAGGTACCTATATGAAAAATAAGGGTCCGAAATATATCAATATCAATTAATAAAAGTTAAGAATTTTACAGAAAACTTAATTAAAAATTACGTACTTAATTTTTCCAAACGTCAAAAACGTTATCGTCCATTTTGTCACGTCACATTGACGTGACGTCATAAAACAGTTAAATTATAGACACCATCATGGCCACAATTATTAATTAAATTTTTTACGTATTTATGAACAATTCAAGACCCTTTAAAAAAAGTGTCAACTAGCCTATTAAAACAAACATTATTCGCAGCAATATGCATTTGCTGGCAGTCGTTAGATGTACTCGTATACAAAAAATACCTCACGCGTTCGGGCGACTGCATAGTATCGTTGGTGCTCGATATCTCGAGATCTTCCGTGTAACTCAAGTGCAACTTGTCCCCGTCACTGCGTTGCCCCTTTTCTGAAAAAAGAAATGAGATCGAGTAATAATAAATAAATATATAATGATTTATTTATTTTGCTATCATCCGCTAAAAGTCGACGAACCCATGCGACATGCGATGTTGACTCTACGTGCAATTGCACGTTGTAGAGTCAACATTTCCTGAGGATGCTCCGGTTTCGGGGTGAAACGTACGTAGAGAGTATTTTGTCGTACCTGGGTGACGTTATCGCTAGGTTCGTCAACTTTTCGCGGATGATAGCAAAATAAATAAATCATTATATAATCATGATGAACTTCCGCAAAGTAACGCCTGCTTCTATCCAATAATAAATAAATAGCCCCAAAGTAATGTTTTATGAGTGCTAAGAGTGATTTTTCATCATATTTATCATTATTTACTACCTTATACACCACATATATAAACTTCAACTTATATAATTTATTACCCTACCCGTACCCTTCCCTACCTATACCCTATCCTACCCTACCCTAACTTGAAAATTGTGAAAAGTCCCATAAAATAAATCACCATCTAGCACCTCCAACGTTTCAGCTATGTGCATTATAAGAAATAACACGCGGCTCAAACGAAAAATATCGTGAGAAAAAAGTCGTGAATGCCTGAAAATGTTCTCAATATTCTTCTATGTGAAGTCTGCCAATAAATTGGGCCAGCGTGGTAGACTATTAGCCTAATTCTCGTCCTGAGAGAAGACTCGTGCTCTACATTGAGCCATATATGGATGATGAGATAAAGATATAGATAATATTACCATCAATGTTAATAGCCGCCTCAGGCCATCCGAGGGAGTCCCCCTCAACGTCAACTGGTTCGTCCTCAGCGTCATATGAGCGCGGCTCCCGAGGTCGCTCCTCGCGCCTCTCGTCTTCGAGGTCATAACCCAGCATGCTCTCCACGGTGTGGTGTCGCTTGCGAGTACGCAGCTTCAGCCGCCTTTGTCGGTTGGCACGAATGCGTTGGTATGTCTATATAGAAAGAAAACAGTTCTTAGTATAAGCGGCTTAAGTCTCTGTTTGTCACCGATAGATAATGGGGTGAAGTTGCAACGGAGTAGGGTAGGGGTTGAGCCGTGATAGCCTAGTGGATATGACCTCTACCTCCGATTTCGGAGGGGTGTGAGTTCGAATCCGGTCCGGGGCACGCACATCCAACTTTTCAGTTGTGTTCATTTTTAGAATTAAAACGTGTCTCAAAACGGTGAACGGTAAACATCGTGAGGAAACCTGCTTACCAGAGAATTTTCTTAATTATCTTCGTCTGTGAAGTCTGCCAATCCGCATTGGGTCAGTGTGGTGGACTATTGGCCTAACCCCTCTCATTCTGAGAGGAGACTCGAACTCAGCAGTGAGCCAGTGAACCCATATTCGGGTTGATAATAATGAGGGTATAGTTGACGTAGAGGCAGGATAGGCGGTATTTACTTAGTCGAGGTTACTACTTAATTGATGTGTTCCTCGAATGACAAAGATGTTTGGAGGCCACTAGATCAGTTCCTACCTTCATACCAGAAGTAAAACTAAAAGAAATTTAAATAAAGTTAATAATTATAAATTATTATAATAGTGTGTGATTTTTTCAAAAGAGAGTTTAAATAGAACATAGCATCAACACCATGTTGATGCTAGACTATGTTCTATTTAAAGTCAAATTAAAACTCAAAATTCATTTATTTCCATTACTTACTTACATTTAGTGCATTACAAGCACTTTTGAAACGTCAGGTTTATATTATCAGTTATTACTGATAATAAATTGGTCGAAAACTTAAAATTAAAGTTGCGAAAGTTCCAAAGCCCCTTAGTCCGAGAAGAGCCCACAACAAACTTAGCCAGGAATCAGAAAGAGATAAAGAATCAGTTACATTAATTTCTTTCAAAATATTGCAAACTAAAAAATTGTAAACTTCAAATATAACCGATACATTTTCTTAAAATATAATTACTAAAGATGTGAAAATTTCCTATGCAATGACATCAACTTGTTGTTATGACACCTGAGAATAAGTTACTGCGCATAGTTCAACTTATAGGTCGCGTATACTTTTTTTTTTATTCTTTACAAGTTAGCGCCTGACTACTATCTCACTTGATGGTAAGCGGTGATGTAATCTAAGATGGAAGCGGGCTAACTTGTTAGGAGGAGAATGAAAATCCTTTCGGTTTCTACACGACATCGTACCGGAACGCTAAATCGCTTGGCGGTACGTCTTTGTCGGTAGGGTGGTAACTAGCCACAAATATTTGTACTTAATAAAAAAAAACTGACTGAAAAAAGTTACTCATCCCAATCTGTAGGTGTACCTCTTTATATATCAATCAAAATAATTAATATAAGTCAAGTGGTTTAGAAGATATAAGCGAAAGTTCTACATCACGCTAACGAAGTGTTTAACGTTTTGCGATATAAATAGAACGTCTCGCGTAGCTCAGTCGGGAGGACCGTCTCTACGGGGTAAGCCGGCGCGCGGCCGAGCCGGTCTAACACGGCCGCCCGATACTGTCACGCTAAAAGGCTTACAGTATTATGTGATAATGTGAAAGCGAACTATAGCAAACAGATTCAATGGTGTTCTTGAGGACGTCGTTGTTCCTAGCGCTATACACCACCCATGTAGAGAATTTGTCTTCCTTTTGGGATTCTTTTTGCATATTTAATAACTTGTAACGACATACTCTACGGG
Source organism: Bicyclus anynana (assembly GCF_947172395.1). NCBI lineage: Eukaryota > Metazoa > Arthropoda > Insecta > Lepidoptera > Nymphalidae > Bicyclus > Bicyclus anynana. Next base: position 5,846,390 of record NC_069110.1, read on the forward strand.
ATAGCAGACGACGTCAATACCAAAATAAGGCTGCCAGTCCACCAAAGCGGAGCGAGGCAACGGAGACGACAAACGGAGAAATATTAACCACCATTGCACATAATCTCCGCTTCTCTTAAGTGACTTGCGAGCTACTTTAAAAATTCATATAAAACCGGTAGGTAAGCTGAGCGGTGAAACGGAGCGAGGTTAAATAAATTAAGTTTAAAATATTTTATTTATTTAACATAGTCTGCAACTTCGCTCCGCATTAGTCCGTTTCTCCGCTACGCTCCCTCGCTCCGCTTTGGTGTACAAGCAGGCTTATGCTTTATAAGCATAAGGCTGCCTGTACAACATAATATATGCCAAAGCCTCCCACCAGCCAGACCTGGACCAATTAGGAAAACCTCAATCGGCCCAGCCGGGGATCGAACCCAGGACCTCCGTCATGTAAGTCCACCGCGCATACCATTGCGCCACAGAGGCCGTCAAAAACCATTACATACCTCCCAACGGGCGTCTTCGTCCTGGTGATGCAGCGAGTGTGGCGCGGCAGCGTCGCGCGGTATCGCAGTGAGGCTGTAGAGATGCTGCAGCTCTTGCAGGAAGTGTGCCTGAGCGACGCCGGGCCCGAGGCGCGCGCCGCACACACCGCAGGATGATTTACGCTCACCGTCGGCTACATGCGTTATATCACACTAATATTATAAAGGCGAAAGTTTGTGTGTGTGTACGAGTATGTATGTGTAAGTGTGTATGTTCCTCCTTTTCCGAAGCGATTTGGTTGAAATTTGGAATGGAAATAGATTTTACTCTGGATTGACACATAGGCTACTCTTCATCCCGGATAAAACTACGGTTCCCGCGGGATTTGTGAAAAACTGAATTCCACGCGAAGTCGCGAGCGTCCGATAGTTCTATTAATCAATCAATCAATCAATTTATTTATTTGCAGATACATGCATTATATTTACAGATGGTCGGTAGATGTAGATGGTAAATGTATCTTGCCAATTTGGCATGCAAATTATTTATTAATTATTTAATGATTCAAATGACAATTTTACCATTTAAAATTTACATCTTTACAATAATTTTATAAGTAAACATTTTATAATTATATTACTAAAAATAAATTATAATGATATTATTACAAGTAGCGGACGCCCGCGTGGAAGTCGATATAAACCTTCGATCAATATTTCACCCCCTTCAATTTATATCTTCGCATGTTTTATACTATAACAAATAGGTCACTAAACATTTTACAAAACTATAACTCAAAACATGAACGATTTATATTTAAAAAATTTTAACCTCTTTTAACCTTCTACTCTTAAAGAATTAAAAAAAATCTTTAATGACATTATTTTTAGTATTTTTCTGGTAGTTCACATACCAATACAATAATGTTTCTCTAATAATGACTTTCCATTCAAACTTTCAAGCCTCACTCCCTCTCCTGATTAAATAGTTGCGACAAAAAGTATCGTGTAAATCGTATAACCTTCTTCATATTAATAGTCTCAAATAGTGATAAGTTTCATATTAATTCATTCAGCAGTTTCAGCATGATGCCCCGTCAACAATTTTTTGTATGTCTGTTGTTGTTATGTATGTTTTGTACAAAAAATAAAATTAAAGCATTTTTGGCTTTACTATCGAATCGATCTTCAATGTACAGAATTTGACCTGTTACAATTTTATTATAAGTTAGATTGTATTGGATATGACCTCTGCCTTTGATTTGGAGGGCTTAGGTTCGAACCCGGTCCGGACCATTTAACGACACGTGATATTTAATTTCTTAAATTTAAAAAGCAGGGTTAGAGTCAATGATTATTTTTATACTATAGACATGTTACGTGCCTACAAAATTACCGCAAAAGGTGATCCAAATCTAGCGACTCCACAGAGCGAACACCTGCACAATTTTCCGTTTACTTATATTAAATATATATAGTTTTTTCACTTCCCAAACACACAACTCGACATATTTTAGTTTTAGATAATATTTAGGTATTATATGTTTAAATAACTTTCGTTGTTTAAGAAGAGACTAAATGAAATTAATACAATGGGGATGATGACTGGGTTTAAATATATTGATTTTTATGATACATTGGGGTAAATAGGGTCAATGTTTACTAATTTATACATAAAAAGCAAAGATTGTCTGGATATTTGCAAAATAAATAAGATTATAAAATTTCAAAATATATTAAAAATCTTTTATCGTAATTCGATGAAAATTCATACAGTTTTAGTTTCCTTACATTCAATGTGATATTTTTCAATATGTGAACTATAAACATAAACGCAGAAATAACAAAGATATTAGTAATTTTGTTTGAACGCCCATACAAATCTAACAATCATTATGTACCTACGACGTCATTAATTCGTACCATTTTGTATAGGGCGTTTTTCAGGGATCCGTGGCAGCGCCGCAAATCTGACCCTTTAAATTCCTGTAGCTCCGAAAGTAATGATCGCAAATACCCTGTTACTTTTACAAAATTGCTTGACTATTAGCATACTCTTAATTTATATACAATATAAAAAACAGTCATTATCCCTATTGTGCACATTTGTCCACTTCAGTTTTGATGCGCTAGAAGTGCCCCTATAAAATATCGTTGGTTAGAGTTTTACGTACGTGAAAACAGTTCATGCGAGTCGGTGCACGCGGAGGTTGCCGGTGGTTCCTCGTCCTTGCAGGGTCGCGGGGATGCAGACGCGGCCGAGCCCGGCGAGCTGGTGTCATCGCGAACGGTGTACCCGTGGCGGTACAGCGGCGGAGTGCTGTTGTCATCGCGGACGCTCTATACCGGCGGCGTGAAAACAAGTTATCAATACATCGGAATGGGATGCGATCTCATGGAACTGAGACGCGCTTCTCCTGCCAGCCGGATCAACTACGTCCATAGTTTACTATCAAGGTTCCATACCATTCTCACTGTGCGTGGATTATACATACCTATACATATAGATTACTAGCGTAGGAATTCAGGGATTATAAAGCCTATAGTCTTCCTCGATAAATGGCCTATCTAACACTGAAATAATTTTTCAAATCGGACCAGTAGTTCCTGAGATTAGCGCATTAATCAAACAAACAAATCACGGGTGTCCGCTAGTTACAAATATATTTGGAAAATACACATATGTATTGTCAATTAACATCCAGTCCCGAAGCAAGGGTAGCATGTGGGTACTAATATGACTGATGGATAGATGATGAACAATAATCTAATATCCTCCCGACCGAAGTTTCACAAAGGGTGGAATGCCTCTATATCATTGAAGATAAACAAATCGTATGTGGCACGAACACGGTGCCGGAAGGGCAAACCTCGATGTGAAACGTTTAGTGCGGGTCGACTGGATGCCGACTACAAAGGGAAAGCTATGTGGTGACAACCACGTAACAATTAATATCGGAAAGGGATTGCGTAAATTATACAAACAGTCAATAGTTATACAATCCAAAGTCATAGGCTCTCTATTATTTACACTGAGGAAAATATTATTTAGAAGTTAGCCCTTGACTTCACCTGATGGTAAGTGATGATGCCATCTAAGAACTGGGCTAACTTGTTAGGATGAAAATGCACACTTCTTTCGGCGTCTGCACAACATCGTACCGGAACGCAAATCGTTTGGCGGTACGTCTATGCCGGTAGGGTGTTAACAAGCCACGACTGAAGCCTCCCACCAAGTAGACCTACCAATTAAGAAAACCTCAATCGGCCTAGCCGGGGATCAAACCACGGACCTCCATATTGTAAATCTACCGCGCTTACCACTGCGCCACGGAGGCCATCTTACGTCTATGTTTGCAAATACCACTTACTAATGGTAGGTACATAAAATAGATGCCGTATATTTAGGAAAGGTGCAAGTTACAGTGCCGTTTAGGAGGAACCATGTTACATGAGGAGCTGATATACAACATATTGCCAACCTCAGGCTGTAATAGTGTTTGATTTGCTAGGTATTTTAAATTCCCCACCACGTTTGATATAAGTACTTACTTGTATCAATGGTGGTGGGGAATTTAAAATATCTTCAAGTCAAAAGTAAATAGACACACATTTTCTAGTCAAACGCGTTCCATCATAGGCGGCATCATCGGCGTGATTATAAAAAAGCGCTTGCGTATAAATTATAGTAAAAAAAGTATGGCGGTCTAGGATTTTTTTCTCAGTGTACGTACAGTAGTAGGTAGAATATCTAGTCATCACAGTCAATCACAGTGGAGTCCTTTTCATGAAAAAGTCTGAACTAAAGTTGACAGCGCCTTACACAAATGACAATAAGACCGCCATTACCAAATGACAATGATCGCCATTAAGACAGTACCGCCGGGTCTGGGGGACTTCTTTCATGAAAAAGACTAGGTACATAGTAAAAATATCATTTATTTACCCTTAAAGCTTGGCCAACGCTTTGTCCAAGAGCATACTGTTCGCCAAGGTGCCTTGCGAATGCTTTCCCGGGGTAGAGCGGGTGGAAAGCGCCCCCTATCGGGCGGAACGCGCCGCAGCCGAAGCTTTGCAGGGCGGGATGCAGAAACTGCGGCGCCATGTGATGTAGGAAACCCTCCATGACCGCAGCCGTCTAAAATGACAATCAATGTTAATTACACGAAAAACAATTTTTCTCGCGCAGCATTATCATCTAATATTATATAAAATTCTCGTATCGCATTGTTAGGGGAGAGTGGGGATATTTTTTTTTTTATTGTTTACAAGATAGCCCTTGACTACAATCTCACCTGATGGTAAGTGATGATGTAGTCTTAGATGGAAGCGGGCTAACTTGTAAGGAGGAGGAGGAGGAGGAGAAGAGAGAGGATGAAAATCCACACCCCTTTCGGTTTCTACACGGCATCGTACCGGAACGCTAAATCGCTTGGCGGTACGTCTTTGCCGGTAGGGTGGTAACTAGCCACGGCCGAAGCCTTCCACCAGCCAGATCTGGACCAATTAAGAAAATCTCAATCTGCCCAGCCGGGGATCGAACCCAGGACCTCCGTTTTGTAAATCCACCGCGCATACCACTGCGCCACGGAGGCCGTCCAGAACACCTAAGGGAATCCTTAAATAAAAGATAAAGTTTAACCTCAAGTCAGTCCATTTTTGATATTTATTAAACCTTACCCTAAGAAATTAACATACATAATTATTAAAAACTAATCAATTTTAATATTCTTTTTTCAAAAAACAAAACCTTTGCTGTATGATATATGCTATTTCATCGGAAAAGGCTTGACAAATTTTGATGAAGTTTTATGTATATTCGGTAGGTCTTAGAATAGAAAGAAAGAAGAAAAATCATTATCACATCATCTTTTAGTTTATTAGATATTTAATTAAACTAAAAGATGATGTGTGTGATCCCAAAATGGTCACCACTCAGCATGTGCTACGCTAGTGATGGATCCACCAGCGCAGCGCTGGTCTTCCGCGGAGCCATGTGGTGACGCGAGCGAAAATAACAAGAATAATATACTTAAAAATTGTTAATAAATAATACTTAATAATAATAAATGAATAGAATAGGTTGTTATCTATTTTTATACCCCTAAATGTTTTTTGACAATACTAGCCTAAACGCCTGGCGGTCATGATGATCTACACGTATTACAACTGTTTCATGACGTTAAGTAAACAAATCCCTTACAAAAATATTTGTTAACAATTAGTTTGACTATTATGTTAGCTGTGACGCCACAAAATGAACGTTTTTGACGTTTGAAAAATCTTAACTTTTATTAATAAATATCGATATATTTCAGACCCCTTTTCCATATACTGCCACAGAAAACATATATTGTTTATATTAAATTTAATATGAGTCAACTAATGTATTCGGAATGTTGTCCAGAGTACGCATATAACCGCTTGGGCACTGCTTTTGATTTGAACCCGAGTCGAACATATTGCCGCAATATCCGTAAACGCGGGACAAAATCAACATCCTGATTCCAGAGTCCCTTTGATTCTGAACCTAAATTATCTAGGTATACATAAATAGTCTAAAAGTCTGCGATAGACAGACATCCTTCAATTTAGGAAGGCTAAAAGTATTGTGTGGTATGGCTCTACTATAGTACAGAACAAATACACCAACAAAATTGTCTAACAAGTAAACTCACACATCGAAAATATTTAACACCAATAAATATATCCTGTGTAATGTAAGGAATATTACATTAATTTTTCAAGTTATATTTAAAAATCTTGGGATCTGGTAGTACACTACCAAAAAAATACTAAAAACAATGTCATTTAAGATTTAACATAGGGGTAGAAGAAGAAGAAAGGGTAGAAACGTTTTAACCATTTAGAGGTAGGAACCCCTAAATAGTTGAAAAGGGGATGAAGATTTTAAATCGTTTTTAATATATTTGGACAGTTGAGAGTCTGGACCCTTGAAACCTGCTCCTAAAGCCATGTCCAAACTCTTGAATTGTCTATCGTACTGATCATAAGCTGACAAATTTTCTGCCCTCCTAAAATGAGGTTTGTCTGGCTATCGCAGGCTCTCGGTCCAGAATGTGTCATTGGTTGCCAATATATTATTATTTAGGCATAGTCAATATATGCCGGGAAGTCATTTATTGACAATGGCATTGCATTTGGATGTTAGTAATGAGACAAATGAAACGCGTTTGTGTATATAAGGTACGTTTTGCTACAGTACGTTTTAGACCAGGTGCTGTGAGGAGTTGAGTGTGCATAATATGTGAACCGCATTCTATTCACAGTTTTGAACTCGCATTTTTAACCATGCCAGGATGCTTGTTGGTCCAATAGTTTCATATACCCCACCTCGGAACGGAACTACGCGGATGAATCCGCGGGGCGTTAGATAGTGGAATATATAAATCATCAACATCATCATCATCAACCCATATTCGGCTCACTACTGGGCACGAGTCTCCTCTCAGAATGAGAGGGGTTAGTCCAATAGTCCACGACGCTGGCCCAATACGGATTGGCAGACTTCACACACGTAGAGAATCAAGAAAATTCTCAGGTATACAGGGGCATACTTGAATACATACATACAATATTTGAATATTTTTCTTTGGTTTGAAAAAACTCCCATTTTATGTTTTAAAGTAACGGTCTTGTAAAGTGGCCATAATAACAAACAAAAAAAGATTAACAGCCACTAAAGAATGAAACCACAAGAATAGTTGTAAATGTTTGTTTTGAAAACAATCGTATTATATGCTTGTCGGACGCATTTGGGCCAGCTTCGTATGCCACGTCCCGTGCGTGTAGGGTGCCTACTTGAAACAATAAACCGTCTCTGATGCTCGCGTATGGATGATGTTGGTCAGTTGAATCATTCTCGGAATTGCATAATGCATACTCGTACTTCATTTTAGGTCAAAACTAGCAGACTTCAGTGACTTCTCTCGCTGTAGCTCTTTTTCGAGTATCTTCTTCTTAACACATTCACTGCCATTTACTCGGATCCGAGTGGGACTTGGTGATAGTATCAGCACCGTAGACTCGAATCCGTGCGAGCATCCGGTTCATTTTGTAGTTAGTTGGCTTTCGAGGCGAGGTTGTTTTGCAAAGCCACTCTGGCAATATTCGACTTACAAAAAAGAGTATTGGTTACATTCTAACACGGGTTTGTTAAAATTTTGTGACATATTAGCACGCAAAAACGCACTTTCGGAACACACATACAGAATAATTTCTGTAATCTGTATCTATAATGGGACAAATATTGCTTTTTTTAAATTTATGTCTGATTGTGTAGTCAGACAAAAATTAAAAAAATGGTTATTTGTTTCTTAGTATCTTGTAAATAACTTGAGAAAACAATAACAGACACTTCAAATTTATATAAATACTCGTATGAGAGTCGAGGGCTAGATATTAATACATAAATGGATGTATTCATAACTAGCCCTCGGTGAACATTGGTTTTAGTGTCCGTCCCCAATTAACAGACAGGTATTAGTTGGAATAGCTACGTGCATCGTAATCAATCGGACAGTAAACAATGATCTCCTTTGACTCGGGGCCCTGTGTCGATGCGAGGCTTTGCAAACAATTAAACCACAGGCCTAGCGCTTGCGTGTGTTTTGTAGCGTAGGCACCCAGTTTATATCATCACATACATTTATTAACACCCTACGAGATTCGTATATCCTATACATAATAGAAAACAAAGCCCTCTGTCTGTCTATTTCAAAAACTGAACCAATAGATAGAGTCATTCATTAGGATAATTATGGTTTATTTAACTCATATTTGACTTACTGGGCTGGGCACGAGTCTCCTCTCAGAATCAGGTTAGGCCAATACCTGATATTGATAGCTATGTGGATGTGACCACTGACCTCAATTCCTGAGGACGTAAGTTCGAATCCGGTCCGGGGTGTGTACCTCTAACATGTGTATTTTAAGAAATTAAATACCACGTGTTTCAGACGGTCAATGAAAACATCGTGAGGAAACCTGCATACCAGAGAATTTTCTTATTTTTCGGCGTGTGTATTGTCTGCCAATCCGCATTGGGCCAGCGTGGTGGACTATTTATTACCTAACCCCTCTCATTCTGAGAGGAGACTCAAACTCAGCAGTGAGCCGAATATGGGTTGTTAAATCTATGGTTTTCAGATATGTGCATTTTAAGAAACTAAATATCACGTGTCTTAAACGGTGAAGGAAAAACATCGTAAGGAAACCTGCATACCTGAGAATTAATTCTCATCGTATGTGAAGTCTGCCAATCCGCGTTGGGCCAGCATTGTGGACTATTGGCCTAACCCCTCTCATTCTGAGAGGAGACTCGTGCTCAACAGTGAGCCGAATACGGTTTGTTCATGATGGTGGTGATGGGTTTTAATGATGGCAAATCTTAGGCTGAGAGGAGTAACGTTTTGCATTTCAGATTGACAGGTGTTATGCAAATGACCACTTACGAGTTCCGCTGATCCCAATACACAAGCGCCCAGACCCTACAGTTTGCATGTGTATAACTCTGTCTGCAATATTCACATCTAGACCCAGTGAACTTTGTACCTCTAGTGCGGTTTGGTGAATTATCCTTAAAAGATAGATATATATATATACCATCGCGGACTTTTTTGTGGATCTATAATCTTTTTTAACATCAAAATAGAACGGACTTCAAAACGTATATCAGTCATTTTGTAATAAATAATATCAGTTAATATTTTTTTTTTGTTTTATTGAACGCGCTAATCTCAGGAACTACTGGTCCGATTTGAAAAATTCTTTCGGTGTTAGATAGCCCATTTATCGAGGATGGCCATATTTTATCCCCGTATTCGGGAACGAAAACCACGTGGGTGAAACCGCGGAGGCGTCTACTAGTAATAAAATAATAAATAAAATAAAATAATAAAGTTAATAAATGACGAAGTTATGAGGTAAAAAACATTAAAAAAAAACATATGCGTCGAATTGAGAACCTTCTTTTTTCGAAGAAGTAAAAGAGGAATATTCCCCCAATACATGATTTTGTTATATCTCTTGGGAATTTGGTTGCGTTTTCTATGAAAGCTCCCAGATGGCTTGATTTTTTCGACTCTTTCGACAATTATCGCTATATTTCAGTAAATATAATAATACTTTCTTGCCACCATTTATGATATGTATAGTTATTAGGATAAGTCAGCTTATGTTCCTTATTGTATTCTTTTTCAGTAAAAAAAGAAAAAGTAAAAAAAATACTCTAAATTGTATTGCTCTAAATTATATACCAAAATCTTTCCCATGAATCACTCTACCGGTGAAAATCCGTTTAGTAGTCTTTGAATTGATGTCCAAATGAGAGATAGAGCCTGAGGACTTTGTTTTATAATATTTCATTCACAATGACGAGCAAACTGCTAAAGTGATCTCGACATCGCTTCCACTGACATGAAGAACCGCTTGGACTATTTATTAAATTGAGCGATCTAGTTGAGGTTGAGATGCGCCGTTTCCTTGTCATTTGTTCTTTTCTGATGAATTAAGAGCAATCCTAGTTCGTAATTGTAATACTGGTCTAGTAAAAGGGCAATTGCAAAAATTCTTACGAAACGTTCATTACGCTCATTTAGTTATATAATATTTTTAATTATTTTCGAGTATTAGTTTTAATCCATTTTATTTTGTAGATTTAGTTAATTTATTTTAATGTATGTCCATTTTAATAATTAGTACAAGTTAATTAATTTATATTTACTTTTGTGTTTTAATAAATGTTAGTCATTCTCTTTTACATATTATAAAAATGTATCCATATATCCCTTTGGTCACTCCAGCACGCCACGCCATTTTTTTTATGTGTTTGTTGTTGTCAGGAGATGGTTCTTATGACAAAAAATAATTAAAAAGGGGTAGGTGTAGGTTAGGGATAGGCGTAGGGTAGGGGTAGGGTAGTGTAGGGTAGGGTAAGGTAGTGGTAGGGAGTTGAAAGTTTACATCGGGTTTCACGTGGAAGAAATCGCGGGCGTCCACTAGTTTAGTTAAAAAAATATTTAAAGATATTCCAAGCCACCAATAAAATTTGTGTTTTGAGTATAATTGCTTACCATTGCTTATATTGGTCATACTATTAATCAATGTTTAATAATAGACAAACGGAAATGTATGAAGGCGAGTGCACCAAATGTATCATTTCATAAAGTTTACGTTAGTAGGTGTATTTATTGCCCGGCGGGCGTTCTATTCTTTTCCAGATTGTTTAGCTTTGCACGTAGCGGCAATAGAACTGATGGTGGTGTGTAACATACGCCACCTGGGTCTGTAGCCGTGTTGCACGTCGATTCTCTTTCTACAATAGAAATCGCTTCGAAAATTAAATAACGTATGCGAATGATATTTGCTATCGACAGATCACGTGATCAAGTTATCGATCGGATCTGTCATTCCCATACATTTTTTTTAAGTTTTCGAAGTGTTAGCGTTTGTAGAAAGACAATCGATGTGCCACGTGGCTTTAGGCCCTGCTCTTTAATATTAGTATGTACTTATCTTCTAATGTAAAGGAGATCAAACAGTTTAACTAGCGGACTCTGGTGACTTTGTCCAAGATAATTAGTGTATTTTTTTACATTCACTCCTTTTTCAAACTTATTACAGTTCACGTTATATTTTAATTTAGACAAGGTTTTTTTTTTAATTTCATCCTTGACATTCATCCAAACGTTCCTGTTTTAAGTTACCTATATTTTTGTAAAATGCTTAATGGACTATTGTCTATATATTACAAGCAGAAATATCACAATACCAGCAAAAAAGATTTTTCTAATAACAAAACCTTTTTATTTCGATTTTTATAATTTTAATAATTAATTACTCTAAAAATATAAACAACCGGACAAGTGCGAGTTGAATTCGCGTGACGAGTTAATCTATCCTGTTTTGAAAAATTATCTGAAATTGTAACTAATTAATAATTATATAATTTTCTTCGTTTCTTCTGGGCTTATTTGTTTCGTTAAATATCTAAAACCTTAAATTATTATAATAGCATAGTAGTAAAGTATAATAGCATAGTAGGTTTAATAATAATAAACAAGTTGGTAAGCACAATATTGAATGATTTACCACGTTAGTTAAAAAGAATATAAAAAAATTTAAGTAGAAAACAAACTAAGCTTATTTTTTTCAAAATTTTTAATTTGGTAGTTCCGGAGAAAAGGGAGTGGTCTATTTTCTTAAATTACTTGAAACTATTTATTTCAAAATTACAAAAAATGTATACCTATTTGCAATTCTCTTACCAAGTTAGTTAGTTTGGTGTGTCACACGATGTAATTTAAAAAAGGTTTTTTTGTAATTTCCATGTTACCGCCCAAAATCTTCAAGTAAAAAGCGAATTTCTGTATTTTTTTTCAAATTTTTAGATACAGCAGCAGCAGTAGTAAAAATGTTAATGTTAATTCAGTTATATACCTGTATAATAATCAAAAAGTATTTTCATCTGTAGTTTAAATAAATTTTGGTGAATAACGTTGGTTGACATTAAGTGTTAAAAGTAAGTGTTAACAATTTTGTTTCGACTTTCGAAACAATATCATTCTTTCGTATCGAAACATCTCACCAGTGATAACCCCTACAATGTATTAACTGTATTGCGACAACCCGATTTGTGCAGTGCCAACCCTAGATAAGATAGATATAATTAGCCTAAATGATTATTATATTGTTATTCATATTGGTAGCTTACCTACTTTTATTCCCATCATTGTTTTTTTTTGTAGGTAGGTAGTAATATGGAAGAATACGAGCTAGTTGCGAGCATACCTCATTGTCAGTAACTTCTTCTTTTACAATGACATGTACTGCTCGAGTACCATTGTAACATATTAATATTAAAGTAATGATAGGGTGACCATATTATTTTCAGGATGGGTAACCATATTATTATGTATTTTTGTATCATTTTTTTTAACTACAAAAGGCCTATGTCCTGCAGTGGACGTCCATCTGCTGAAATGATTTTTTTACATTATATAGGCAGCTTGGCATCAATAATGCTTGACGGTAAACGATGATGCAGCTTAAGGTGGAACGAGCTTGCCTAGAAGATGCCTATTCACTTTTGATTAGAATATACCCATGTTGTAGCTAATAATGTTTTTTTTAACGGAGAGAAAGATGTAGGGACGTTTGTATGTTTTAATCACTCGTAACACAGTCTTTTCCGACTAGTTGGAGGAGAATGCGAATATCGGTCATATTTAAAAGATACAGCAAATATTCTTTAGAAAAAGAAAGAAAAGAGTCTCTCTCCCAAGACAGTAGAGCGCACGTATTTTGTAAAGCATAACCTGTATTAATTTTTTATTTATAAATAAAACAACAGTGAAGTCAAAAGCGTTTTAAGTGTTTATATGGTTATCATCTTTTGGGATTTTTGAAACGCAATACAAAGGGTTTCTCTTGTAAGACCAAAATTATTCTATACAATGCCTTGGTGAGTTGTTGTCTTGAGTTTGCTAGTGTAATTTGGAATCCAATCTACAGTATACATTCCCAATGCATTGAAAACATACAACGGGCATTTACTAGGCATCCTGCCTTTATATCTGCCGGTATTTCGCATAGGGTGCCCTACCACCAGCGACTAGCAGAGTTTAAAATGTTACTTTACTTAAATATTCCTTTTTCTTTTAACATCATTATTTATTCTAATATATTTTTAATACAGTGTGCTTAGAAATTAAAAAGCATCTTAACCAAACCAAAATTCGATTTAACCTTTCAGTAATAAGTTATCTCGGTTGTAGTAATAAGGCTAATAAGTGGGCAATAAAACCGAGCCTGTAGCGGTTGAGAGAAATACTGCTGGGACTGATTTATGCGTGATAGGAATGCGCCCCTTTTTCAATAAGTTTCCGATAAGAATCATTGCTTAGAACCGCGGAACAGAGGCCCGAGCATGCAATTAGATCTTTTTCTTTTCGTAATAAAAAAAGAGCTTTTATGTTAAAGCTAATAAAAATCATCAGAGATTCATTGTTTTTTGTCTGTAGAAAGTACAAGATTTCGGTAATAATAATTTCTGACCAAGTAGATTTTTTTTGCAATTAGATCTTTTTTTTTTCGTAATAAAAAAAAGCGTTAATGAAATCTAATAAAAATTATCAGAGATTCATTGTTTTTTGTCTGTAGAAAGTACAAGATTTCGGTAACAATAATTTCCGCCCGATTTTTTCCATTTTGTAACAGAAAGGGCTTTTGTTTTAAAGCTAATAAAAATAATTTGAGATTTTGTGTTACAACCAAACTTATAGAAAGTATGAAATTTTGTTTATAATCTATACTAATATTATAAAGCTGAAGATTTTATTTATTTGTTTGATTGAATCTCAGAAACTACTGGTCCGATTTGGAAAATTCTTTCAGTGTTAGATAGCCTATATATCAAGGAAGGCTATAGGTTATATATTATTCCCGTATTCCTACGGGAACGGGAACCACGCGGGTGAAACCGCGCGGCGTCAGCTAGTTTATATAATTAAAGGGACACCCAAGCATTCCCAAACCCAAGGTTTATGTTTCCTTCTTATAATAGAAAGAACTTTTGTGTAAAAAAGCTAATAAAAATGAAAAATGCAGTGTTTTGAATATTGTATAAAGTACAATTTTTGAATAGCTTAGCGTCAAAACTTTCTGAAATACAGAATTGTCTCTTTTTGGCAACAAGCGACCCTCGGGCGGGCAGCTTTCTCGTGCAAACAATTTCAATCGCAATTCAACGCGGGAATGCTGCCTGCGTATTTTTAAGTATTAGTTTTAATTTCAAAGATTTAGTTAATTTATTTAAATGCATGCCTTTTTAATAGAAACAGAACATTTAGTGTTCTGACTAAATGTTCTGTTTCTATTAAAAATTTAGTGTTTTAGACATAATTTTATTATTATATATTTTTTGTTTTAATATATTTTATTTGATATTTTTTATTTTATTGATATTTTTTCTTATTTTAATATTACTATTAGTATTAATAGAGCAAGATAATTGTCTATTTTTAAAAAGTAATAATAACTATTTATAAAAAAAAAATAATTATTTTTGAAGATTTTAAGTTAAAGCTAATATAATTCATAAAGTACATTTTTGAATTTTTGTAATAGAACGAGCATTATGTTAAAGCTACGGAATATCATCAGATATTCCGATGTTTTAATTATAGTAGAAAATGCGAGTTTTAGTTAATAACCATTGCATAAAAGAAGGGAGAAAAGCCCATGTGTTGAAGCTACAAAAAAATCACCAGAAAATAAGAGATTTAATTAAATTGCAGATAAAAAATATCCGATTAGAATTATTGCTTAAAACTGCTAGCATGAAATTGGATCTTTTTTTTGTACTAAGAAGAGCTTTTGTAGCTTTATCAAAAAAGTGTTTTTTTTTTTAATTTTATTTCAGAAAGAATCGGATTATTTTTACAATTTAATAAAAACTCCTCCTTCATTAAATAAGGTTATATAGGTTATAAAATAGTGCTTTTACGTTGAAAGTACAAAAAAATATAAGGAAGATTTACATTCTCATTTTAGGTAGATTTTGTAAAAAAAAGTATTTTCAGACAATTTTTGAAATTGAACTTTGTAATATTTATTACAAACGCGAGTGTGACTTTACTGTTATACATTCAACTGATCATCTCTAAACTGACCAGAAAAAAATTGAGTCCTTTCGTCTTGAAATACTCGTAGGTATATATTTGAAATATATCTATCTTGCCGACAGATGTAAAAAATACAGTGGTGCAATGGCCACATGAACTTTTCTAGGCTTTTTTCATCTATAAGAGATTTTAGTAACGCATAATTACGGTGTATGTTTACTCGCTTGTAAAAATATATTAAATTTGTGTGTTTTTCAATTTTCACCTACAGTGTTATATATTGTTATAATAAGTTTTAAAATTCAGAGTAAAAAGAAAATATATTAGCATAATGTGTACACACGTATATAAGAATATTTTATTTGATATGTTTATTTCCATAAAATTACTGCGTAATCTATAGTTGTAATATCTATTTATTTTATTTATATTTCAATTAATAGCCGAAAAATTCTGCAAATATTCACAAATAACATCTTTTAAATAATTTAAATTTGTATTTATAATATTTTATGCACTTATTATGAAAATATGTAGGCAATTCGCAATTGCAAGTATTATTTAATCATTACCGTTAATCATTTCATTTTATCATTGTGTAACGGCCACTATAATAACGTCGGCACTGAGAAAACTCTGAAAATAATAGGCATTGCAAAATTAATAACACTAATATAGTAATTGTCCTGGAAATTGAATTATTACACTAATATTGATGTTTGAAATAATAAATAATAATTTATCTGTAACAAAGTTGCATTAATAAAAAATAATTTGTGGCTATTAAAGAAGGTATAATTCTTGGAAATTCAAGTCGAATTATGTAGGATTTTAAGTATTAAACGTTACTTACACCGTTAAGGTACTCGTATACTTACCGACCAAACATTTATATAATTAAACCTAATTAACTATAGAACAAAACATATTTAATTAAAAAAAGATTTAATGTGGATACGTCGATTAGATACGAGCCAATACTTAGTAAAACTGAAGTATTAATTCAGCTATTTTCACTATGAACGTTTTCTCTATCAACTTTTACAAAAATAAATAAATTTAATTCAATAATTATATTCGTAATTGTTTAAATGTTATTATGTTAAATATTTGTACTAATTGTGATTGTAAGTTAAACCGATTAATTAACCAATTTGATGAACAGTTTAATTCTCAGAAGGGAATTTTAATAATTATATTTTTTATCAAATTATTATTGACAGTAAAGAACTAGATAAAAAAATTGAATCTTTTGACTATCAAATAACTTTTGTTGATACGACTTCTAAAAATTATTCGATAAAAAAAATTGGTGACAAGAAACTTTTGTGAAAAACTTACCTTTTCACCGTCACACTGAATCACGTTAACTGACTTTAACACTTTTCGACACGTCCTATCGACGGGAAACTCGGCGGCGGACTGCCGGGCCGCGACCGCCAACGTTGGGCGGGCACCGTCGCGACACGCCCCGTACAGAAAAAAAAAATAAACATCAACTCAACTTATTAGATTTCTACGAAACTTGTACGTAGCATCCATTCCATCATCATATACATACGAGTACAATTATATCTCTTTCAAACGAGAATTAGTTAGCGCATGACGTCATTAGTATTTTATATGTAGGTAGATTATAGATATTTTATTTTAACACACGGAAAGTATTTTTAAAATCATATATATCTATTTCTAAATAACTGTTTTTTTGTGTAAAAAAAAGGTAAAAAGCAGAAATTATCAAACATTTTTTTTTATAGACGTTCAGAAAAAAGTACTTTTTAAATTTTTATTGTTACAAATGTAACAGGGCGGAGCATAGAGACCACTCCCAGGCGCAGATGTATTGCACGAAAAGAGAAAACAAATTGATCCGCTGAGGATTTGCATTTTTTACATTTATATTATGGATATTGGAACGGGCTTACATTTCTGTGGAGTCGCACATTGCTACCACAGTGTACGTATACTCTATGTTAGATAACATCAGCCTATTTTAACTACCCACTACAGAGTAAGACCTTATAGGGAGAGGGTATGTTGAGCTTAGACCCACTACGCTGCTCAAATGTGGGTTGGCGGGCTTATAATGTTAAATTCATTTACGACCACTATCAGATGTTAATAATAACCGACAGGCTTAAAGTGCTCTCCGAGTCACAGGGGGTGTACAACTTCCCAACTCCGGGCTGAGAATATTAACTTAAATGATTTTAGAAGAAAAAAAACTCAGTATCTCATTGCCCGACCCAGGATTCGAACTCAGGACCTCGTGATTCAAAACCACATAGGCTAACCACTGCACCAACTGGGTAAAGTGTACCTAACTGACTAATATTATAAACGCGAAAGTTTGTATGGATGTTTGTTTCTTTTGTACTAAACCGATTGGCTGAAATTTTGAATGGAGATAGATTATAACCTGGATTAACACATAGGCTACTTTTATCTCAGAACAATCACTTATTTTTAGTGAGTAACACCGCGGGGCGCAACTAGTACATAATATTTGTGGTGTACTGGAGATATTGTGATGTGTGGCATAATTTCGAAATAAACGCATTTTTCTTTCTTTTCTATTTTACGTATCGGTATTAACCCATATTCGCCTCACTGCAGAGCTCGAGTCTCCTCCTAGAGTGAGAGGGGTCAAGCCAATAGTCCACCACGCTAGCCCAATGCGGATTGGCAGACTTCAAATACGCAGAGAATTAAGAAAATTCTCTAGTATGCAGATTTCCTCACTATGTTTTCCTTCACCGTTTAAGACACGTGATATTTAATTTCTTAAAATGCACACAACTGAAAAGTTGGATGTGCATGCCCCGGACCGGATTCGAACCCACACCCTCCGAAATCGGAGACAGAGGTCATATCCATTGGGCTATCACGGCCTGTTTTATTTCTCTCTCATTTATTTATATTTTATGTATTTGTTACATCTAATACCCAAAGTGTGGCTAGTTTTAGCGGTTAGACACCTATGTGTCATCTATTATTAGACATTTGTTTTTGGCTAAAAAGAGCTAGACCTAGCTCTTCTCGGACTCTGTGCGTTTAGAATCCTCGTAACTTTAATTTTATGTTTTCGACTTTACTTACCAAATTCAAATTCAAATTGCTTGGCTACAACCAAATACAATTCTGAAAATGACATCATGACATAACTTGACGTTTCAAAAGTGCTTGTAAACTAAGCCTAATTGAAACAAATGAATTTTGAATTTTGTCATTCTGGCCAACTAGCTGATACTAGGTTTAGCCGGCTTCGACTAGATGTTTTTTTAAATGTCTAACCAAACATCTAAAAAATGATCTAGTTGGAGCCGATCAGTAAGGTGGACCATACCAAACTCAGTAATACTTTGGTTGCAATATGCGACCACAGTCCGTAAGATATTAGAAATATCTATCTATACTTATAATAAAACTGTAAAAAGGTCAAATTTTGTACATTTAAGATTTTTTGAAAATTTTAGTTTTAGGGCATTATCATAACATTATAGGATACTTTTTATTGCGAAAATAAAATCAAAGGGGGGTTGTTGAAAGTTTGTATGGAAAGCTGCGTCATATTTATCTCTGTGCCCAATTTTTCCTCATGGCTTCAACGGTCATCATGATTTCCTCCTATTTTAATCATTGGCGTATCTAGGATTATTTCCTGGGGTGGGCCTACATATCACTGAAGAGATCGTCGACACCAAAGAGTAAATTAATATGTCGACACTCAATATTAAAATTTCGTTAGCGACATTTGTGGACGCAGACCTCTGAAACGGCTCGACTTTTTTCGAAGAAAAGGTCTTATTAAATTTTTCAAAATCTTATAGGTTTTTCTTTATTATAAGTTGTAACAGTTGGATCAACTCCGCTAATTATTTATTATTGTTATGTTTGTTATTGTCTGGAGAAGATTCATATGAAAGAAAAAAATAAAAAAATTGTCCAGAAAATGTGCTATTAACACGATTTACAGGAACATAATCAAGCTTTTTGTAAAATTTTGTCTGTGTCTCTATCTGTCTATCTTCTGGTTGTCCGGGCTGTATGACAGAGGAGGTTGTTGAACAACATATAGGATACTTTTTATCCTAGAAAAATAGAATGGTTTCTGCGGGATTTATGAAAAACTAAATTTAGGTTATGATATACATTTATCCTACCGCTGATACAAAAGAAAAGGGCCCGATCTCAAAATTCCAGTTTTTTCAGGTTAGCAGTTTGAAAAATTTTATTTAGTTTTATTTAAAGTTTGGGCCTCCAATTTACAATGATTTTTTGTAATTTTATATCGTTGGATGTGTAATTTAATTCCCTATTACTTGTTTATTTTAATAATGTGGTATCTGTAACCTAAAATAAACTAGTAGCACATAAGTCCCTTTAGCATAAATTTTTTTGTATGAAAATAAATTAATATTATGAATTTATGGCCACAAGTCAAAAAAAAATTCACCATACCTTGCAGGAATTAAACAAACTTAACTTAAATAACGGAGACACGTAAATTTCGACATGAAAAAATCACATATCTAACTTTTTACATTAATTTCCACGCGGAAAAAGTCGCGGGCGTCCGATAGTTGTTTTATATTTTTACAAATGCTAATATCAATTTAGCTTGGTATGTAAACTATGTAGGTAACCAAAAAAATAAAAACCTGCCAACAGATGGCGCTTTATCATTTTATATCGCGCTTCAAGAGTTCCTTCTGAATATCCATAATACCCTATTGTGCACATGCCTACACCGGTTTGCAAAGCGACAGACGTCAAATACACTAAATTCAATTTTTGAAACGGGTGCCCTTTTGGTACCTGTCAGAATTCAGATGCACTATAGTCTATAACAATACTTCTAAACAAGCTGATAATAATTACGAGTATATCATGAGCAATATATTTTTTTTTATTCTTTACAAGTTAGCCCTTGACTACAATCAATCACCTGATGGTAAGTGATGATGCAGTCTAAGATGGAAGCGGGCTAACTTGTTAGGAGGAGGATGAAAATCCACACCCCTTTCGGTTTCTACACGGCATCGTACCGGAACGCTAAATCGCTTGGCGGTACGTCTTTGCCGGTAGGGTGGTAACTAGCCACGGCCGAAGCCTCCCACCAGCCAGACCTGGACAAATTAAGAAAATCTCAATCTGCCCAGTCGGGGATCGAACCCAGGACCTCCGTTTTATAAATCCACCGCGCATACCACTGCGCCACGGAGGCCGTCAATTTTAATGACAAGTAAGCCCTCGACTGCAACCCATCTGATGTTACGTGACGATACAGTCTAAGATGGAAACTTGCTTGGAAGATATACAAGTTTATAATAATAATAATAATAATAAAACACTTTATTACACCAAAAACAAAATAACAAAATTTTACAAAAACAAACCAAGTAAAATACAAACAATGGTGTAACGGCGGCCTTATCTCTAAAGTGATATCTTCCAGGCAACCGTTATTATAAGGAGTTCACGTTTACAAAGAGAAGTGGTTGGTGCGCAAATATCGACTTAAAATACTGTACAATAAAAAATAAATGAAATATACTTACATAAACTAAGAAAATTAAAATACATAAATACCAATATTAACATTAATGATATATATGTATATATATACAATAAAATAAACTTACTTAAATTGATATTACATACCTAAATATATTACTGTGATAAAAAGTAGTCTTTAAGACGACGTTTAAATATATGAATCGACTGAGAATGACGAATATCCCGCGGCACGGCATTCCATAGTTTTACCGCCTTAACAGTGAACGACTCACTATAGCGGTGAGTCCGACTAAATGGCATAGATAACTTATTATCATTGCTGTATCGATGATTGAGAAGGTGGTTAGAACCGCGAAAGTGAAACCTTTCTTTTAAGTACGGAGGAGAATGATAGTGATTAAGTATAGAATAAAGCAAGGAAAGTATGTGAAAATTACGACGCTGAGCTATAGTCAACCATTTTAATTGAGCACGAGATTCAGAAATGTGGTAAAATTTTTTTAACCCAAATATGAAGTTTATTATACTATTACAAGTTTATTATATTATAGTGGAAGGACACAATAGGAGAGAAAGAACAAAGAAGAGATGGTTGGAGTGTGTGAAAGAGGACATGTATGTAAAGGGAGTGGATGATGAGTTGACGGGTAATAGAGGTGAATGGAGGATATTTTACCCGTGGGATAAGGTACAGGAGATGATGATGATTATACACATAATTTCTGACGGTTACTTCGTGGCATAGTACCGACACGCTAAATCGCTTGGCTACAACCAAATTCATTTCTGAAAATGATTATTACAACCAGGTTCAGTTTTGATTTTTTCATTATCTCTCTCTGAACTATGCATGTAGGAACCTCCAATAAGCATTACCTAAATGACATTAAGAGATTGCTCATAAAAAACAAAATAAAAAGAAGAGGAATTTACTAAAATAAAGAAAGATATTATTCTGTATCCATTAGTCTAAATCTTTTTAATATGGCAATTATACTTATTGTATAATTGCCTTATTAAAATGATTTAGTTAGATTAATAATAATATAATTTATATTTTTGTATAAAAACGTAATAACATACTTTAAAAAGAAAGTATGAATAAATAAATAAGAGGATACAATAATACCTAGTGAATAACAGTAAAATTGTCATACACAGTGGAATTTTTTTTTATAACACTGGAAGTCTTCATATGCTACGACAGAGCTACGTAAGTGCTACGCGCCGAATTTGTAACTCTACCTGCCAATGTTGCTACGCGACTACGTAGAATTTTCATTCATCATCATCATTAACAATCCATATTCAGCTCACTGTTAAGCACTCTCAGAAAATACCAATCCACCAAGAAATCCACCACGCTAGCCCAATCTAGCGAAGATTTGCAAACACGATGATAATAATTAAGAAAATTTTCAGCTATGCATGATTCCTCCACTAAGCTATCCGTTGGGCTATAACGGCTCTACGGTATTTCCATTAGATGAACTTAATTAAATCCTGGTTATGATTAGTAGGTAGGTATTAGTTAGGTCATTAGTTCTAAACTAATCAGGCATAATTATGATGAGCCATTTTTCCTGGAATTAAAAAGTAATGTTTTATTGTGTACAAGGAAAATAAAAGATTGATGACTTTTTAAGGCACACGAAGTTTATAACTTTGTAGTTACAACATTGTAGTTTTTTTGAATTTCATGAAGTTAAAGTTGTCCTCTAGCTAGATGTATTAATTGTATAACATTTAAAAGAGAATATATTAAAATTAAGATATTAAAAATGGCATTCCCCTTTAATCAAATTGCGAATTCATAAACTTTTGCCGCATTCGACTAACGCACATACTTGTCAGACTCGGCAGAGGTGACTTGACAATAGAACATTGTATTTGTGCTGTGGCTTTAACGTGTGTGCAGAACCTGGCTTCAAAAGATGTGGAGAGAGATCTAGTGTCACTAGTATGGTATGGTACTTGTATAAAAACTTTTTGGAGGGTAACAACATGGTGAAATTTCCCAGTACCTTAGCAAATATAGTCATCACAATTATCTTTCATTAATGTTTCACTGTTAGTTAAGGCTTTTGTCTCCCTTAGATAAGATGTATTTGAAACCACCATATTTCTCTTTTGATAGTCAAGAGGCTTGCGCATGACTACAAACATGCCTAATGGAAAACAATAATGAGGTCTAAGATAGGTCGCGTTAACCTGGAAAATGTGTATTCACTCGAGTTGAAGGTGTTTAATTTGTATTCGTATGTGACACAAATATAAACGCCGGAAGGGCAATCCTATAAGAAACTTTAATGTGAAACGTTTTGTGCAGTTGCTTGGATTGCAACCATGAACGTATGCTACCCTTTATAGTATCTGGTGATAGAAACACATATCAGCACAGAGCACAGTCTCAAAAGTATCCAGTAAAAAACGACAAACAACAAAAAACCCAGTGGGTGGAGATCTAACCAGGGGCTTTAGCTATGTGACATGTCGATTATCTTTCCACAAACGGTTCGAAAACTAACAAAATTTATGGGTATGACAGATCTGATCAACAACTTGATCACGTGACCTGTCGATATGAATGACATTCCCATACAGTTTTAAATTTTCGTAGCATAAGCGTTGGTAGAAAGAGAATCGATGTGCCACACGGCTACAGGCCTAGGACTTCTCGGTAATGAGTACGGCCTCTTCACCGTTGAGCTACTAAGCCTTGATGGCTTGAGGCATTGAGAAAGTGCTGCAAAGTTTGCAGAGTCCTTGATTCATCATGCTTCTCCAATACAATCCATATACTTACGCGCTACTCTCGCCACAATAATCTAATTGGCGTACCAAAGTATTGTTTATAATAACCTATTGTTGAATCTATTTATCGTTACAATTTACGTTAATAATGTCTTTATTCCTTTAG
The DNA here is from genome assembly GCF_947172395.1 of Bicyclus anynana. Lineage (NCBI taxonomy): Eukaryota > Metazoa > Arthropoda > Insecta > Lepidoptera > Nymphalidae > Bicyclus > Bicyclus anynana. The sequence continues at coordinate 5,869,945 of NC_069110.1, forward strand.
ACTTTATATTAACGTTAGCAATGTTGATATTATAGCTTGGCAACTTCGTTTGTAATCCCGATGTTCCGCGCGGACCGGGGGGCTTGTAGCGATGATTGAAAAACCCACGACTGATGCACGTCACTTCCCCGCAAGCACGATTTCACACCCACGCAGTCTTTCCCCCTGTCGCCCGCATATCATGGGAGTGTTATCAATGAACTTGCCAGTATATAGTTTGATAGTAATAACAAACGCCGCTTCACTGCGTCAGGTATGCTCCGGCTTTGAAAATCTAAGGCAATTAAACTTCTGCAAGTGCGTATCATGCAACAATACTAAAAGCTAAGAGCTCGTATATTGTGAGATTGCTATTTAATTATCACAGCTTTACTGGCAGTCTTTTGTGTTCAATTTTAAAATTATTTCGTTAGAAATCTTATGATAATATAGTAAATGATATCTTTCTCACATTATTAATACAGACATATTTTTTTATTGAGAATAGAGATAGAGAATAGATAAGGAACTTAAGCTAACTTATCCTAATAACTATACAAATCATGCCCACGTGGAATGGTGGTTACAATAGTGGCTGCACTTCCGCACTGGACCAGCCAGGCTGATCCTTTGCACAAAAAATGAGCCAGCCCTTCTGTCACCAGTCGAGCTGTGGTGAAATGATTCAGTGACATTTTTTGGCACTACGACTCCATGATTCAAGGGTCTCTACGATAAATATATATGTAGATAAATGATATCCACTCATAGACACATTAAAACAAGGCAATACAAGCGCTCTGTCAACTTGGACTTGTCTACACTTTCAAAATTCATGAGATTCTTCCCTGTAGCTGTATTTTAACTTTCAACTACATTGCTTAGTTATGTTAAAATGTACCTACTGTTGTATAAAAATATACGTTTGTGAGTATATTTACATTGTATCCACACTTGATTGTCAGTTAGGAGTACAAGTATTACTTATTAGTAAATATTTCGTATTCGCAATTTTCTTCTTCAAAAGATTTCTATTTATTCATTCACATTCATATTTGTATATATATGTAGATACCCAATCTGACATCTAAGCCTCAATAGCTCAACGGTAAGAGCGGTCGGACTCATCACCGAGGGGTGGTTCGATCCCCGCCCCGTTGGTCTATTGTCGTACGCACTCCTAATACAGTTTTTTCCGAGTAGTTGGAGGGGAATGGGAATATTGGTCATGTTTTAAAATATATGACAAATATTCTTTAAAAAAACACTAAAAATACTGCCACCGTACGAATAAATGTATCCAATAACTGGACAAAATGACAATTAATAAGATGAATGACTAGCGAAAACTTAAAATAAAAATCAATATCTTCAGCCATTTCAAATAGCTTTACTTAACTTTGATATAGAATCAAGTAGCAAAAAATAAGTTGTTGCAGTTAAAAAGATAACCCTCTATTGTTGATAAGATGTCCATGTTATCGTACAAAAGCTACATTACAGCTATAAAAGCGTAATCATTTATTGCAAGCCCTCAAGCCACGGGCGGCAATAAAAATGAGAAATTATTTTTAATAATATTAGGTAGGTACGGCGCAGGGTCCGTGACACCACAATATTTTGGCGACGCTAATATCGACCCTTATTACCGGGAATTCCTGGTAAACTGGCTAGTGGGGTAATAATAATAATCCCTCCACTCACTTTATGACCTCGTCTCTTTTATGTGAGAATAAACCTTAATCTTTTGAAATATTTATACGATTACTTGTCAACTCAAATTCATACTAATATTATAAATGCGAAAGTAAATATCTATTACCTTTTCACGGTTGAAACAATTGTGATGAAATAATAAACCAATGAAACAATTGTGATGAAATATAGGTGATAAATTGGATAAAGCAAAACATAGACTACTTTTTATCCTAAAAAAAAAACATGTTTCTTGAGGATTTAAAACACAACACAAACAACAACAACAGACAATTAAAACGCTACCTTATTATTGTTATATCAGATATTCTAACTAATCATAATTGTATATTCAAAGTGACCCTAATTAACCCTCGGATCTCTAACAAGCGTTTACGTTAAACTTGTAATTATGCTTGATCAATTATATATTATTAACTTGGATAATACAAACCGCAACCTGAGCACGGCAGACGTATTAATTGAAAGCATATACCGGCTAAGTAGCTAATCAGATTGATAATGATTGCGGCTTCGGGTAAATGTATCGCTACTCGTGATAGTAAGCGAGATTGTGGTCACGTTAAAGGTACATTTCTAACGAGTCGGAATGGGATGTCACCACATAACGTAATTTCGGGAGAAAGACACATTTTCCGAGGGAAGGACAGAATGGTGCGCCGGTGACGAGGCTCGGTATGCGGTGCGATTATGAAACGCCATTTGTCAAGTTTTTATTGGGCACCCTAAAGCAAAGTCCATTGTTGTTCGCCCACTGCCGCGCCCGCGCACCCTCCGACCCTTGTCTGGGTGACGTTAATTCATAATTTTTATAACTTGTTACCATTTTGAAGGTATTCGCAGTAGCTACAGACGATTTGTATAATTAATTAAATTCCATCTATTTATAACGCCACATAAAAACAGATGATTAATTTAAATTGCTGTTCCATGGCACCGGAATGACGATTTTGGCATTTATAGACTATATTATTACAAACTATTACTGCTATGATAGCCCAGTGGACATGACCTCTGCCTTTTTTGGAAGACGTAGGTTCGAATCCAGTCAGGGGTGTGCACCTCCAACTTTTTAGTTATGTGCATTATAAGAAATTAAATATCACGTGTCTCAAACGGTGAAGGAATAACATCGTGAGGAAACCCGCATACCAGAGAATTTACTTAATTCTCTACAAATGTGAAGTCTGCCAAGTGGCCGCATTGGGCCAGCGTGGTGGACTATTTGCCTAACTCGTCTCATTCTGAGAGGAGACTCGAGCTCAGCAGTGAGCCAAAAATGGATTGCTAATGATGATTACAAACTAGCAGACGCCTACAACTTCGTTCGCGTAAAATTCAGTTTTTCACAAAACCCGCAGGATTCTTGGATATTTCCAGCACGCAAAGTAGCCTTTATGTTGTCCAATAAATCTCTATATTCTTGTGAAACTAAAAGTTAATTGAAATTGTAATTTTATATTTTACCTCCAAAGTAAAAAAACATTTAACAATTATTTACTTAAAAAAGAAAATTCAGTTGTTTAAATTTGTGTTAATTAAATTAAAATAAATAAAACCTAAATTTTAAAAATAAAAACTTCACAATATGCTTCACCTTGCAGTTCCTTAAAGTCGTTGTCAACGTTAATTAATTAAAGTAATAAATATTCAAATACATTTACCGATAGTAACAAAGCTATTATAAAGTATGCTTTGTTTCATTATGAAGTTCGATATTCTATCAGTATTAAATAGCACCTTTTATGAACAGTTACGAATTTATCTCGAAACAAATGAGAAGGCCCAATATTAATAACGGAGCGCATAGCGGCCCTAGTGGTTTCATTTCTACATTCCGTCGGTGCAGCCATATTTGCCACACCGGTAGTCAAAGAGCTTTGGGAAGCGAAATCATTTTAATATCTGCTACACATACTAAATATAGACAGAGACCAAGTTGGACAGAACAATGTTATTTAATTAGCAGGAATGTAAGTGTGGTTTACGTACAAACAACCGCCACCTCTACCTGACATTTCATTGATTGACATTCAATAGTGCAATGGGTGAGGGCGCGTATTGCTTTCTACAACTGAAAAATATCTAAGATGCTTGTGTTAATCTCTTCTCGGAACAAGGCGCGTTTGGAACCCTTGTAACTTTGATCATAGGTTTTCGACTATAATTCATCATCATGGACACAGGCCTTTTGCATGGACCTCCAAGCATAACCGCCAGCATCCAGCGGTTTCCTGCGATCCGCTTGATGTCCTCGATCCACCTAGTGGGGGAACCCCGCACCAACGCTGCGATTTTGGTGCGGGGTCGCCATTCAAGCACCCTGGGACCCCAACGTCCATCGACTCTTCGAACTATGTGCCCCGTCCAATGCCACTTCAGCTTCGCGACTGTTGAGCTATGTTGGTGACTTTCTTCAGTGGTTAGTTTCTTTAATATACATTAATCTACGTTAATTTATAGAGAAAAGAAAACTGATGCAACAATTTCAATGAAGGATGAAGGTTATTTTAGAAGAAGAAATAAAAATAACATTCATAACATCACTTGGTTGATTCTCATCTTCGTGTCGATGGTCGGATCGGATCAATTCAAGGAATTTGATGAAACTAATGCTAAAAAATATGGCCGTTGCTTTTATTTTTATACTCAAAAGAGAACTGAAACTAATATAATACAATAAAAAATACAATACTTCTACTTATAAGAATAACATAACATAAGTAAAGGAAAGACTGAAACGATTTGTCAGAAAATTTTCAAAAAAAGACTTACAAAAAATGTATTTGTTGGTAGTCTCCAACTTTTCAGTTGTGTGCATTTTAACAAATTAAATATAATGTGTCTCAAATGGTGAAGGAAAACGTCGTGAGGAAACCTGCACACCAAAGAATTTTCTTAATTCTCTGCGTGTGTGAAGTCTGCCAATCCGCATTGGGCCAGCGTGGTGGACTATTGCCCTAACTCTCATTCTGAGAGGAGACTCGAGCTCAGCAGTGAGTCGAATATGGGTTGATAATGTTGATGATGATGAAGCACTTTTTTGGTAGAGCTTCCTATAAATTTTTCTTTCACCACGGCCACCGCTCTAACAAGACCATTTTTGTACTGCATTCCTTTGTTTCGATCTAAAATGTTTTCTTGTTCCGTTCTTTTTAGACACTTTTATTCGTAGTCGGTTATAGTTTTAAGATTTTTTTTTTTATGTAACTCGTACCATGATGAAATTTTATATAAAGACATTCTTCAAACAGAATTCAAACTTACCTACAGGTTATTTTTAATTTATTCATTAATTTCCGACAATAGGAGTCACAGGCAACAGTTACTAAAAAAATACATAGACAACTTGAAACTTCAGTGCAGTTGGGAACAAGCTATCTATAAAATTAAATTCCAGTTTTTATCTCTCCTCGCTTTGATTTACCAAGCAAAGAAATATTCCTGTCTGGGAGATTTTCATGCAAAGCTTTGCTCTTAATTCGATAATCCGACACACGTAATAAAGGCAGAGCAGCAAAATGGTAGAAGAGGAAAAGAGAGACGGACTGGGCGTGGCATCAGCAAGGCGTTCATTTTTCTCTATAGCTCCGCCCAGTGGAAAATATTCCCGGGATCCGCCCACGCGCCATTTAAACGCTTCATCTGAAAAAAAAACCCCTTCCGAGCTAATCCTGCCTCAGACTTATTTCACATAGCACTACGTACTTGCAACTGTAATATTATGTTGGAGAAAATATATTTCACTTTTTTGTTTATCGACGCTGTACTTAAATAGTGTTCAAAAACCCTTACGCCTAGTTCTAGACTACTTTAGTATTTTAGTTGAGTATGAACAAATTTTGGATTTATCGCCCAAAAATCGTTCGGACTCGACTAAAATACTGAAGTAGTCCGAACTAGGCCTTAAAGCCATAGATCCACTGGCCTATCTCCTGCTTAACATCTGAACCTGACATTATCTCGTTCACATACATGAACACTAGATCGATGCATAAACACATTGGCAAATAACTACCCATTTACAAACTTTTCATAAGCTTGAAAAATACTTCTGCATTCATTGATATATACTGTGTCGATTTCCAATAACCCGTGATAGCCCAGTGGATATGACCTCTGCCTTCGAATCCAGATTCCGAAAAGCGTATCCCTGGGAGCTTCGGTCGTGGCTAGTTACCACCCTACTGACAAAGACGTACTACCAAGCGATTTAGCGTTCCGGTACAATGTCGTGTGGAAACCGAAAGGACTGTTGGATTTCATCCTACTCCTAACAAGTTAGCTCGCTTATATCTTAGATTGCATCATCACTTACCATAAGGTGAGATTGTCAAGGGCTCTTGTAGAAAATAAAAAAAATGAGAAAAATTATGATTCCAAATAAAGGTTTGTTTTTCACATAACCAAAATATTTAGATACTCAGTGTTATTTGCAAATCAGTGGTAGAATCACTATTCTCTGGAAGATTTGACTTTTCAAAAGTATTTGTATAAAAACGGCTATAGTAATTAAAATTAATGAATTTGTATAAGAACTAACGACTTTATTTCAATACCTGGCACTTGTTTGAAAGTAAGCAGTAATAAATAAAGTTAGTTCTACCTTGAATTTCGCCACTGCTTCATGTGGCTTGGGATGGTGAGGCCCTGGATTCGAGTACTCGTTCGGGCTATGACATATTGAGTTTTGTGCTTCCGTGAAATTTTCAGTAGCAGCCCTAAGTGGATCATCATCATCATCATTCACAACCCATATACGGCTTACTGATGAGCACGAGTCTTCTCTCATAATTGGAGAGATTGGCAAATTGATTGTAGTCAAGGGCTTACTTGTAAAGAATAAATAAAACACACGTAGAGTATTGAGAATATTCTCAGGTATTTAGATTTCCTCACGATGTTTTTTCTTCACCGTTTGAGACAGTGCCTTGAAGAACACTTTAATCTATCGGTCCCATTCATCATCATTTGTTTTATGAAAATAAATATCTGTCATATCGTTTTTTAAAAATATGACCAATATCCCAACCAATCTACCTGGGGTAGTTGACTGATATCAAAAATACTAACAACATTAATTTCATGCACTATGCATGGAGTAAGGGTCCATAAGATATTAATGAATAAATATTAAGGGCTCTACAGGAAACTTAATTAAGAATTGTGTATATTTCCATTTTTCAAAAAGAAATAAACGTCAAACTAAAATAACTAATAATCTTGTTAAACACTAAACCGTTTGGTTAAGGTTTTCATTACTGAGGTTTTCAGGAAAATCTTTAAGTAGAAAGCTAACTTCTTTCAAAATTGTAGGTAATTTTTTTTTATTAAAATCCTCTGATCAAGACCTTTCATTTGATGATGATGTCACGCGATGCAGTTTAAAAAAAAATTGATTATCCATCATGTGAATTTTATATTCAAAAATTTTCAGGGTTTCAAAATTTTCCAGAAATTTTCAAGTAAAAAGCTAATTTCTGTATTTTTTTCTTCCCTATTAGTCAGAAAAGACTATGTCTTTGTAGTGGGTACGAATGACAATAGTCCCGCTGATCCAATTACACCCCCTTTTCTATTGACGCTTCTAAAGGTTTCTGAGATTTCCCTCTGAATAGGATAGGGGATATGGACCTTAGACCCACCACAAAGCTTTAATGCGGGTCAAACGAACGTTACATAGTTTTTACATCACCTTAAGCCCACCAAACCGGATTTTAGCAGCGTGGTGGTGAGTAACTTCAAATTATCTTTCTAATTACGAAGTCTAGTCCTGTAGGTTATTCAAATAGTGACGAAAGGATACATAAAACATCGTCCGTTTATTCGCATGTAGTCAAAGGCAAGACCACGATCTGAAATGTGGGCACAAATGAGCACACACATCCATCACCCAATCTTCACTTTGTATGTAGGGAAGGTACCTAAAAATATTTTTTTTCAAATTTTCTTTTTACCACTTTATAGACGTAACTAGCATTAGGCATTTGATAGCCCAGTGGATATGACCTCTGCCTCCGATTCCCGAGGGTGTGGGTTCGAATCCGGTTCGGGGCATGCACCTCCAACTTTTCAGTTGTGTGCATTTTAAGAAATGAGTAACTTTAAATTATCTTTCTAATTACGAAGTCTTGTTCTGTAGGTCATTCGAATAGTGACGAAAGGATACATAAAACATCGTCCGTCTATTCACATGTAGTCAAAGGCTCGACCACGATCTGAAATGTGGGCACAAATGAGCACGCACATCCATCACCCAATCGAACACCGATCAAGCGGCGGCTCGGCCGGCTTGCGGTGAGACAGCTCAATTCCACCGACGGCTACGTCCCACTGCCCGCAGCTGCTACCGTCTATAAGTCTACACTGTTTAGAATATGCTATTCAAATGCTATGTGTGTAAACTCATACTCGTAAGTCAAGATAAAATTCCGTTTATATAATTACAGGTACAGTTTTTACATAATTACAATTGACAAATACAAACACGAGGCTCTGCTCTCTTAATCTTATAAAAGCACTTCATGCCTTAAAACGTACAATAAAAATAAAAAGAAAAAGAAATTTGACTTAAGCACAACTACAAGAAAAACATATTATTTAAGTTTACAATATCAATTTACAAATACTATTTAAGTGTTAGTAATAACAAAAATAACCGGCCAAGTGCGTGTCGTGCCACGCGCAGTGTAGGGTTCTGTAGATTAAATTATTTAATGCACAAAAATACCGGTAATGACCTACACCGTGGGATAAATGATAAAAAACCATATCTATATCATAGTAAGGTACCTAAAAATATATTTATTAAAATTTTCTTTTTACCACTTTATAGACATAAATAATATATACTCATACCAAATAATTAGTTTTCTTGCTCCGAGTACGTTTTTCAGTTGGTTGAAAATAACTCTTTAATGGCAATTGCGACTTAGCTGTTGTAGTTTCCTTCTAATTACATTTTATATTCTACTTCTGTGAATATTTTCACTTATTCATTAACAACCGTTTAGCTGATAGAGGGGAGACTAAAATTAGCTCTTAAAACCTAAATATTGTACAAACGGATCCCTAAATCGAAAAATAGTGGTAGAAGACCCGTCATACCTATAGAGACCTACACTGTGAGATGAACGAATAAAAAAGAATTCATCCCCACTTTACATGCAGGGGAGGTAGGTACCTACCCTAAAAATATTTTCCAAAATTTTATTTTACTACTTTGTTTACATTCTTAATGTACATACCTACTCATGCTACATTACAGCTTTGTAATAGTAATAGCTTCAGATGGACGAACAGACAGACGACACTTTTACAATATTTTAAAATTTAATAACTGCTTAAAACATTTTTTGTGTATTTCATAGCCTAGTCATGGTTTTACTCAGCTGGAAATAGGATTTGTTGAATCAAATGTATTAAAATTGCTTGGTTCACAAACAGTATACACAACATCGAGTTTGTCTGTTTGTAGTGACTCTACTACAGTTACTACTGTTTTTTTACAAAACAAAAGTGTATTATATGAAAAATGTTGGGTTCCGTTCGGAGGTTTTCTCTTTCATACTAAGAACCACAGTAAATTCACGGAACACTAAGAAGTTCGGATCATTATAATACAACAAAATAGTTAGCATAAATATTACTGAAAGAAACAGATACCAACACAGACAATAAAATAAACCACAACTTTGTTACCCGAGCCAGAAATATTTTTTCGGTCATTCCTTCCCAGACAAAAAACTTGACTGCTGTTTTTCGCGCCTTAATGAATGTCAGATGCGATTTACATATGTTTAAGCCTAATTTAGAGCACAAAAACTAAAGTGGAGATAGGCTGGTCATATCGCTAGATCAACAGATCAACGATGGACTCACAACCGTATGGCAAGGTCCTGGAAAACGAAGTGTCGCCGTCATCAACCCATATCCTTCACCGATTGAGACACGTGATATTTAATTTCTTAAAATGCACACAACTGAAAAGTTGGAGGTGCGTGCCCCGGACCGGATTTGAACCCACACCCTCCGGAATCGGAGGCAGAGGTCATATCTACTGGGATATCACAGCTCTTACGAAACGAAACGAAGTGTAGGGCGTCCTAAATCTCGTTGGTGTGTGGCGACCTTATACATATAGCTGGAAAACAGTGGAGGTTCATGGCAAAGGACAGAAATAAGTGGAACGAACTGGGGGAGGCATATACCCTATGGATCATTATAATTTTAAAAGAACTTAAACTAATACTACAAAGAAAAAAAATAAAACAATGTATTTCTAAAACTAACTAACTAATTAATAGAAACATTAAATATACTAACACTATATTTAAGAAAACTATTGTAACCATGGAGTATAAGGAAAAATAAAAGGCTTTATTGTTATATAAATTTGTATTTTGTAATATAATAAATAAACAAAATGAATATTCTAACCTTTTTTGAATTTCATTTGTACCTACGTCTCGGCTCAACATTGATATTTCCAACCCCTAAACTAGTATAATCGCGTTAGGGATTTCTCTGTCAACGTGTGATATGTAAATTCCGCAGGAGTTAGAGGTTCGGAAAACGCGCATATTTATATTATCGGTGTTATTTATTTTTCTCTGGCGAAGGATAAAATATAGCCGTATGGAAATGTGGGATTTGACAAAGTGACAGTTATAGAAGCGGGCTGTGAAGGGTTATGAGAATGTAAGCCCGAGGTGAATATGTCCTGTTAACGTGTTTATTGCGATCTTGCTTTTTATGGTGTGACGCCTGCCGATCGTTGGAGTGAGTTTTATTATAAACAACAATATTACTACGGCTATTTGACGGCCGAGTGGCGCAGTGAAACTTTCTTCTGCATACATGGCGATGGGTTAATTTCCCACAACTGGATTATGTGTGTGTTAAGTTCACACTAACATTCTTCAGTCACATATAAAACCCAGTATTCCAACGTATAAAATGTATCATCATTCATTATCATTAGCAACCCATTTTCGACTCATTGTTAAGCACGAGTCTCCTCTCAGAATGAGAGGGGTTGAGCCAATAGTCTACCACGCTGGCGCAGTGCAGATTGGCAGAGTTCTCACACATAGAGAATTAAGAAAATCCTTCACCGTTTGAGACACGTGATATTTAATTTCTTAAAATGCATATAACATAAAAATAACTTTAAACAGTTTGTAAAACTAAAAAGCACGCGCTAAAAATTACAAATATTGGATTTAAGTCACGTGACTATTTTTTTCGTATTCCTGACAGCAAACCCTTTTATTTGATATTCATATCATGGAGGTGGATATCAAACAGCCAGTCCGCCATCTATGGGAGGTCGCCATATTGGATTTGTAATGACGTTTCTTAACTAGTCATGTATTGTCATCAGAACTCAGAGGGTGTACAAAGTTTCATCTAAATCGAAGACCGGTAAGTGGGTCTAACTAAGATTCCAAGATTTTCTTACATACATAGTTACAAGTGAAGCTATATAAAGCGTGTAATAATGTACTACATAAAAAAAATACTACATTATAATAAGTATTAGATAAACACACCTATTTACTGAAAAACACTCATGCTCATCATTATCCCTTTATGGGAATCGAACCTGCGAACTTCGCCATCTAGTTAAATATTTACGATAGCAGACGCCCTGCGGTTTCATCCGTGTAGCTCCCGTTCTCATAATAATACGAGGTTTAAATTCAACATCGACTGGGAAGATAGAGATTTTCCTAATTGGTCCAGGTCTGTCTGGTGGGAGGCTTTGGCCGTGGCCTACCGGCAAAGACGTACCGTCAAGCGATTTAGCGTTGCGGTACGATGCCGTGTAGAAACCGAAAGGGGTGTGGATTTTCATTCTACTCCTAACAAGTTAGCCCGCTTCTATCTAAGACTGCATCATCACTTACCATCAGGTGAGATTGTAGTCAAGGCCTAGTAAAGAATAAAAAAAAAACTCTTACAACCTCACTAACTTGAACTCATTTTAATATTAGTATAGACAAGCCAGGTTATATAGCTAACTTTATGGAACCTTATTCACCGAATGCAATATCAGGAAAGAATGCAATAGCGGAAGGGTGGCTGGATAGTTTTCTTTGTTCACTGGCGCGTGTAATCGTATGCACGCTCATACGAAACATTTAACTGCCTCTCTAACACAGCATAACCTTATATTGCTGTTAGTATAGGTACTCCTAACTAATATTATAAATTTTAATGTGAGTTTGTTTGTTTTTTTACATTTACTATTCGCGGAATGTTTTGTTTTTTACAAATCCTACAGGAAACATGTATTTTTCTAGGATAAAAAGTAGCCATATGTTAATCCAAGATATGGTTTATCTTCAATCAAAATTTCAGCCTTATTGGTTCAGTAGTCGCGGTGTAAAGGAGTTAAACATATACAATTACACACATTATCAACTCATACTTACTGCTGAGCTCGAGTCTCCTCTCAGAATGAGAGGGGTTAGACCAATAGTCCACCACACTGGCCCAATGCGAATTGGCAGACTTCACACACGCAGAGAATTATGAAAATTCTTTGGTATGCAGGTTTCCTCACTTTGTTTTTCCTTCACCGTTTGAGACGCGTGATGTTTAATTTCTTAAAATACACACGACTGAAAAGTTGGAGGTGCATGTCCCGGACCGGATTCGAACCCACGCCCTCCAGAATCGAAGGCAGAGGTCTTATCCACTGGGGTATCACGGCTCTTAATGTTAAAATGGAATAATTAGTAATATTTGTCTAACCAAATTTTTGACCACGGCGGCTAATCTCATGTTGAAATGTCCCATGTACGCAAGAGACTATTCTCTCACATCCATAGTCCAATAGGACGGCAGACGGACACGACCCCCGAAGAGCCTGTAGCTGTATGTGGCGTGTCGATTCTCTTTCTACAAAGGTTAACGCTTCCAAAATCTAATAAAATGTATGGGGAGGACAGATCCGATCAATAGCAAATATTTTTATTTCATTTCAAAGCGTTTTCGATTGTAGAAAGAGAATCGACGTGCCGCTTGACTATAGGCCCAGGTATCGACGTATGTTTGAGCTCTCCAAGGCGCGGGGCGTACACGGCCCAAAACTTATAGGCTGCTTTATTAAAATTCATCGTTTGTATCGCCACGGTAGTATTAACGATATAATTCGTCGCGCACTGGCCACTGCCGCTATTCCTGCGCAATTAGAACCTCCCGGTTTGTTCAGGGATGACGGCAAGAGGCCCGACGGGATGACAATAGTGCCGTGGTCTATGGGGCGTGCTTTAGTATGGGACGCAACCTGCGTAGATACGTTGGCAGCGTCTCATCTATCACGCACGTCCCAAACGCCTGGCGCAGCTGCTGAATACGCTCAATTTTGTAAGCGTCGTAAATACTCGGTCATATCGAATGACTATGTATTTGCGGCGCTTGCCTTTGAGACTTTAGGCCCATGGTCAACAGATACTAAAAAATTTTTTAATGCTATGTCTGACAAATTGGTCCATGCTTCAGGTGACCCAAGAGCTGGCGCTTATTTGGCCCAAAGGTTAAGCCTTGCTATCCAGAGGGGTAATAGCGCTAGTGTATTGGGTACCTTGCCTCTGGGTGAACAATTAGATGGTGTGTATTTGTTATAATTATTTTATTTATTATAAATTTAAAGTTAATATACTGTGTAATTCTTAGTTTTAATTAATATATTATAGTGTTTTGTATATTTAAAAAAAAAAAAAAAAAAAATTCATCTGGTAAAAAAATCCCATAATCGTTTTGAACCTGGGATTTCAGAGTCCGTAGCCAGCTAACCTTGCGACCATAGGCATTCTTTTAAATTCAATATTACTCGTCACACAAACAAATCTCAACCTCCAAACTTCCAAGTCAATATAAAGTTAAAGTAGGCACATTATTTATGAATAAAAGTACATCACTAATGGCACTCCTCATGTGGTGACCGGCGTCATCTGATAAGATTTAATATCGACAATGATATATGCCAAAAAGTGTCTAACAGTCGAAAAACGACCGTACCATAATAAAGATAAAGTTTATTTTCTACATGACCGCAAGATATTTACACGTATGAATTGCACATTTACTTGCGAGGGTGCGAAAACTTGTTGTTATCGCGAACAGGCCAATTTCACCAAATGGATACTAAGTTCTAACTCGCCTATCTCTTTTATGTCGTGTGAAGCTTTCTTTTAAAATATCGACACAAGGCATATCGGGGCTTGTGAGTACTCGCTCCTCTAGCGACTGCAAACAGGCAATTTAGAAAGGATTTGCTTTACGGCCGGGTTAAGTCGATCGTACAAGGTGGGATCAATTGGTAACTTTAAACATTATCCACATTTACGGATACGTGATCTCGTGTCTATTATGATTTATGTGAGAGCTCTGAATGAAGATTGAGCTTTCAATGAAGATACTTATTACAACAGCCATTGAGTTTCTTACCGACTATTCTCAGTATATTCCACCTTCCCAATTCGTAATAGAGCCATTACATATAGGATTTTCATAAACGCTTGTAAAATAATGTATTTGCTATTTTTAGTACATTCTGCCATCCCAATCTGATTAATAAGCTGAATATACTCGTAGAAGAAATAAACGTCTGAACGACTGAAAATTTAAATTAAACATAAATAGAATAAAAAAATCATTTATTAATTAATCTTCGTTGAACTGGCCAGCAGATACTGTATCGCAATTAGGCGTATCAGAGATGTACAATATCGCTTAACAAGTTTTATTGAATGTCATGACCGTTTGTACATCGGTCGGGTGTCGGGGGCCAGTTCGCGCCTCACTGGCCGCCCTTTGAGGGCAAACCATGCGAGAAGTCATCCACTTATCGTCAGCGCGATCTCGTGCCGACGTTTTTCCCGTTTTTCCCCGTCTTTTCGCCTCGACGATTATACTCCAAACGTTAGATAATTGAATCAGGCGACTCGGCCCGCTAGATTGTTATTAATTCATAATGACATACGTTACTTTGTGTTAATATAGAGCTATCCTAAAACAATACACAGATCTAATAAAAACAATGCACAGTTCTAATAAGAACAGCGAAGATGTGGAATGCCCTTCCGGCTTCTCTGTTTCCTAACACTTACGACACTTGTACCTTCAAGGCAAGAGTGAATAATCATTTTCTAGGCAAGTGAGCTCCAACCTAGATCTCATCATTGCTTTCAATCAGGCATGATTGCAGTCAAGCGCAAGTCTATTCTGAATAAAAAAAATACACGAGTATTATAAAGAAACATAACGGATTTATTTTGCCGTACACTATCGTAAACCGAAGGATCCAAGCAGAACGCTACTCAAACTATTTTATTAAAAAAACAAAAAATCTTTTACTTTGTCCCATAAATCCTACGACATGTCATGAGAAATTATGTCCTTAGTTTCCAGATACTTAGCATCAAGGCAACCTATAGATAAAATACCCATAAATAACATTTTAAAGATAGGTAGGTAACCTATAGATAACATTTAAAAGATAGAGAGGTAATATTTTTTAAAAATATTTGAAAATTTTACAGCTATTTTCCAATGTTAAGTTATAGAAAAAAATCATTTTGTTAAATAATGTAGACTGCATTGTCGACTCATTTGCTACAGAGGGCAGGAACTGTAAAAAGCTGTAATTACATCTTCACAGCTACCTCCTGCTACGAAAAAGACGAGGTGAGAGCTTTAGAGAACGATACAAGCGGTCGTTGCACGCTAACTGTAATTTATACTTTAGCTTAACGATTCCGAACCTCCTTTAAAGAAAGATTTTCTTATTTCTCGACATTTAAAAATTTTATAAAAAGCTTTTATAATTGTATAATTCTTTATTTTAATAAAAATATTTTAGTGGAAATAAAGCCTTTTACAGAAGACATCCGGGAAAGTTTTGCTAATTTGTGTCACCAAGCAGAATTTTGGTTTGAGGAGAATGGTTGCCAGTAAAATTACAGGCACGTAGATTCACACCTAAGCTCATCCTATGCCTTAGTTTGCCATGTGCAGTGTGCACGCCCATTGCATAGTGATATCTTTTGGCTTAGAATTTCCATTTTGAGACATCTGCTTGTTTTCGTCTTAGACTTAAAAAATCTAAGACGAAAACAAGCAACAAATTCATTATTTAATTTCGTTTAATGTGCTAAAGATAACTAAAAACGCGCGAAATGCTAAATCGCTTGGTGGCACGTCTTTGTCGGTATGGTTATAACTAGCCACGGCCGATGCCTCCTACCAGCCAGACCTTAAGAGCCAAACAATTAAGAAAATTTCAATCTGTCAAGCCCGCGATTGAACCCAGGACCTTTTATTAGAAAATGTGTTGAAATCTGAAATGTACATTTGTATTTTCAGTTAACAATGCAAAAAATGGCGCGCAAAAAAGAAACATTATACAAACACGTCACTTATCAACCGCAGCGACAATCCAAACAATATGTCCTGAAAATATGAAACAGGAAATTATTTTTGTCTATCTGCCGCAACTAATTGCGTAGTGGGTGCGATGGCGTCCGGTGCAGTTTGCGGTGAACTAGTGCAGACTAGCCAACGCAACGTTTTGCCGGTGTTTTTGCAAAGCCTGACAGGGCTGCCAACTATAATCAAAATCAAAATTCATTTATTTCATCCCGCATCCTGCTAAAACCTGTACTAAAGTTGACAGCGCCTTACACAAAAGACAATACCGCCATTATCATATGTCAATGAGCGCTACTACAAAATAATATAAGACGCGCCGCGTATACGGTACTTGTTTCGTGGTGCGGAGTATAGTTTATAAGCACTTTCGAAACGTCAAGTTTGACTGTTTAGTTCTCATAAAATCATTTGTCATTAAGTTGTTGAATTAAGTGACTGGGTCCCTAATTTAACTTCTTAAATCTTCGTACACATACTGTAAAGAACTGACAGCACTTGTACATAAAAACCCTAAAAGCCTCACTAAAATATTTATCGTTCGTTCGTTCGTTCGTAACTTTTATTCGGTTTTTTATTTAGGATGTGCTATTAAGCCAGTACTCCGTGGCGTACCTATCTTAATACGAGGTTGAAATATCCGAACCGCACTGTAACAATATTTTTTTTACTACACTGCGGCATGATTTCATCCTTAAAGTAAATTATGACGAAGTAATTTACCATTCACTTCAGCCGTCAACCCTGATTCAGCCATATCCGCGTGGAATGTGGACAGCCGTCGCAAACCACGCCGCCCGCGTTCAGAGCGTACAGTTGTCCTATGAATACATTTATACCTTAAAACAAAGGGCACACAGACCGATGTGCGACAAAATTTTATTGTGTCATGTGTAGCTGACTGTACTTAGGGATGTGCGTGTTACAACACCTAAATTCAATTTTAATTTTATATTAATTTTATAATTAATTTCTTCAAACATACGTTGGGTATTTAATTATTAATTCCACTCCTTTATTATCTAAACATGTAAAGACGAAACCTATCACTAACTATCCAGAACCGATTGCCGTACAAATATAAAATTTGGCAGGGAGGTAGGTTAGTAGACATCCGCTATAAACAGATTTTACGAGAGAGCCGGATTAAAGAGGTCTAAGCGCGGACATATGTTTCATAAGTGATACATAAAATCTATATCCATATACACCACAAAGGCGAAAGCAGCAGCGAAGGGCGGCTAACCTAACTTTTCGCGAAGCGATTCGTTGTATTTTTCCCTTATAAATACAGTCTTGATACAGCTAGAAAGTTCAAATTGTCAGGATATGATATAACTGTTGTACCCTTTAAACATACCAAAGGACATGTCCCAAAATGGGCCTTTATTATTTATAATTTATAAGCAGTTCTATAGTATTTTTACGAATAGAAGATACAAATTGCAGTTGAGAAAATAGTTTCAGAATTTTTGGAACCCGCATTAATTAGATAAATATTTTTTTGTTACACTCCCTTTTACCCTCTATGAGATCTGAAAATCTTTTCTACAGTGCCAACAATAGTTTTGGTCTTATTTTACCTGAAAATGCTCTGGTTGGATTTGGCATTACATAATCGCTGACTGAATATGATATAAATTAGTAGTAAAGAAACAATCAAATATGTGTGCATTTTATAGTTTTCTATATATTTTTTTTTGTGTGTGGTAGCGCAAGTTAGTTTTACATAATTGGTAATTAAACTAATCAATAATAATAAATCAACGCTAAGCCTACAGACAATAGACATAGATACTATACTGGTACATTATACATAATATATTTTAAGTGAACACTTCTCACTTTGAAGTTTGTATAATACAGACAATTTGCTTGTATAAAATAATAACAAAGAAACAAGCACATGCTTTATACGTAACAAGTTTTGTATTTGTTTTATATTTTTTATTTACATAATTGGTAATTACGAGTAAAGTTATATATTATAACAATGAAAAGATGAAATATAAGTGCATTAACATTTTGTAGTTTTGATTGTTTTAATAAGTTTTACATAATAGGCAATTAAAGTAATAAAAATTAATTACAAAGAAACGATGAAAAATATGTAGTTTTTGTTAGTGGTGTGGTCACGCAATTTAGTTTTACATAATCGGTGATTGAACTGATGCCTAATAGCGAAATAATTCGTCAGTAATATGACAAAAATTAGCATAAATATCGATAAGTTTGCAACTATGCCGGCCGAGCGAGGTCCGGTGGTGACGTTATTACGTGTTTTGCGCCGGTGACACGTGACGGTGTAATTAGTGCGTGACCGCCGCCCGCCCTCCGCCGCCCGCCCGCGCGCCCGCGCGCCCACACATCGCGGCATGGCGGCCGACGTCTAATCATAATCTATTTGTTATCACGTAAAAACTTTTGAATTAAATTCTGTTTGTTTATTGTTCATCTTTTATTATAGATAGGAGAGAAAATAAAGGCCTAGGAAGAGATGGTTAGTGTAAGTGTAAAATGTTGTTGTTAACGAATAGAAGAAGCGACTGGAAGAGATTTACTTATTTTCCTACCACACTTAAGTGGGATAATTTCTAGGATATGTTGATGTGTATAGTTTATCTCTATTTTCGGAAATCTGTTTGGCTTTGAATGCAGTAGTGTATTTTATGAAATTAAATATTACGTGTCTCAAACGGTGAAGGAAAAACATCTTGAGGAAACCTGTATACCTGAGAATTTTCTCTGTCTGCCAATCCGCATTGGGCCAGGGCAGCGGGGTAGGCTATTGACCTAACCCCTATTATTCTGAGAGAATATTCGTGCTCAGTAGTGAGCCAAAAGTAATACTAACTATAAATAATTAAATATAAAATATCTCGTTTATTACTAGTAGCATCCAATATGTGAAACGTGTATAAATTGTAAAACGTAACAACCGTAACCGTAAAGGTATCAGATGCGCTCACAATCAATCCGCGGTAAATTATATAAAAAATACATTTCAAGCTTGAGCAGGCGCCGAGATGGTTTCTTTATTAGTTTTCCCGTAGGCAGCCGCGCTCGCGGGGGACGTGTGAAAAAAATCTCGGGATTAAGGCCCGTTTATCGAGCTCCGAGGCGGACTTATTGCTGTAATACAATCTCTGTTATGTCGCGCTTGGATTATCCGTATCAGCGTGTTTTACGGAAACGTTTCACGTTGATACAACGTGCGAGCATACTTTGCAGTGTGTGCGTTAATATGACACGATCTGTACAATTTATAACTTGTATGTAAACTTGAGATTCGGAGGGTGTAGGTTCGAATACGGTCCGGCGCATGAATCTCCAACTTTTCAGTTATGTGCATTTTAAGCAATTAACGTGTCACAAACGGTTAAGGAAAAACATCGTGAGGAAACCTGCATGCCTGAGAATTTTCTTAATTCTCTACTTGTGTGAAGTCTGCCAATCCGCATTGGGCATGGTGGACCATTGGCCTAATCCCTCTCATTTTGAGAGGAGACTCGTGCTCAACAGTGAACCGAAAATGGGTTTGTAAAGAATATAAACTCTTCAAAGTAATCTAAGACATGTTTGTAAGGCTAATTCGTAAATCACACTAATATTATAAAAGCGAAAGTTTGTCTGTAAGTGTGTAAGTATGTGTGTTCCTCTTTTACGCTGCGGCTACTGAAGCCGAAAATTTTCTCTGGATTAACACATAGGCTACTTTTCATCCCGGAAAAATCTATGGTTCCCGCGGGATATGTGAAAAACTGAAATTCACGCGGACGAAGTCGCGGGCGTCCGTTAGGCGGCGGTTACTGATTAATCTGTGGGTAGATTAAACAATGTCCAAGGCAACATATAGGCTTTGTATCATCGAGATCGGATGTATAGAAAAAAGTTAAGTGATAAAGTCAAAAGTCAAAATTCATTTATTTCAATTAGGCTTAGTTTACAAGCACTTTTGAAAGGTCAAGATTATGTCATAATTTAATTTAAGATAAAAACCTAATTCCACGTACTTACTGGCAAGGAGTCTGTTAGCAAAAGTATTTTTTTTTACTATAACACAGTATAATATTGTTAATAAAGAACAATACATAAAAGTACAGATGAGTAGCAGCATAGTAAACCAATTTTTATAGTAAAGTCATCGATCTCCAATTAAAAAGTGGATGCACAATCAGCGACCAAAAAAGCAAAAACGTCCCCACTCAATGAGTGCCAAACACTACTTCTTGACACTCAATTCAAGTAGTCGCATTTGCAAATTCAACCTTATACTTTATCCTTAAGGTTGAATTTGTTATGAATTTTAACTTTCATTGAATGTAGGACTATATTTAAAGGCCATTAGGTATAATTTTCTTTACCAAAAATTGTAAGACTGTCAAAGCAAAATTGGCCAGTTTTTAAGTGAAATTTTCTTTAAGATTGTGCGTCCTTTTATTCTGAGAGGTCAATGAGTAAATTAATAATAATAATAACAATCATAAGCCGTTTATTCCCAAAATCACACAAATCCAAAAATAATACAATACAAACAATTAAAGGATAAGAACCTAAAACTAACTTAAATTAACAAAACTTAATTCTAAAATAGTAAATAAATATTGTAGGTTGATACTTGTATTATAAATAATTATTATTGTTGTTCTTTTATTTGGGTACCCATTTTCGGGTAAAGGCCTCCTCCATTGTACTCCAATTGGGGTATGAGTAAATTACATACGATAAACTCATAGGTTTTTCAAAGCTGCACTAGATGGCGTTTATGGATTTCGTTAATTTTTGAAACGATAGCGTTTGTAGAAAGAGAATCGACGTGCCAGATGGCTACAGGCCCTACTCAGTACTCGCCACAGAGTAGTGAGCAGGTACTCGCACTCGTAAGTCTGGAATGACGTCACTTATCGAGACATCTATCGAGGTATTTCAAATTATGAGATTTGCTACGTACAGACATAGATGGCGTTGAAAATTAAAATGTATCTTTGTAAGAGTTCTACATCGCGCTAATGATGTGTCTTTGATGTTACAGTATATATACGACAGAGCTGCAAAGTTAAGTGCGCGGTAGTAGTACGCTATTTTCCACGATCGAGACACTTACCGCACATAGTACGTTGACCTCCATTAGATGTATAGTGTCTCTTTCAAATTTTCAATATTCTCATTGGTATTTCTCTTTCACAACGAGAGCACATCTGGCTTGGGCCCCAGGTTGTGTCTCTGTTGTGGTTTAACGGTTGTGTGTACCGTATCCTCTAATCGAAGTGGGACTGCAACTGCGTTTTGTATTTTCAAAGAAAATCTTTTTTGAATAACTTTTTAGAGGCACGTGCCGACCTCATCATTGGTTTTCGTTACTTTTGACCTGGCTGAGCTAGATCTAATGTTTTTTAATAATGGGATGCCATTGTAAGTCCAAGTTTAGGTTAAACTAAGATATGTAGCTACAGTTTTACACCCACGAATATGAAACAAAATGATTGGCTATCCAATAATGATGTCCTGTTAAAATATGTCCGTTAAATACCCATTTCAGAGTTTAGTCGGAACTTGAAACTAGCAGACCGATAATTTTTAAGTTAGTCAGTACGTTATCATTACTTTTTTGCTGATATTCAATTTGCCTTTACGAGTAAATTAATTAAATACAAGCATTGGGTACGAGTAGGCACATATTATTTTCAATACTTATAATAATACCTACTGTAATATTATACAGGATGTTGGGGAGTATTTCCCATAACTCTGTGGTTGTATTCTTTATCGAAAATTAATGAAAAATGTTCAAGGAACATGTGTTCTAAAATTAATATTTTCGGGGTAAATAATATTTATGTTGTAAGTAGATCTTAAACTGTGTCCCTGAGGCAGCCCCCCATTCAGCTGAATTTCTTTATTAAATTATTATACTAATGTACAGACAGAGTAACTTTGTAATTTTAGTAGATATCTTTAAGTAGCTTGTAAGCTCTGTTAGTATTAGTTTGTAATTTCTTCTTGTTTTTTTATTTGTTCTTTTTTTAGCTGAATAAAGGATTTTATTATTACTATTATTATTATACTCATCCCCATAATTATGACGTAGCCAAGTTTTACGTATTTAAAGTAGATAAAGGCGTGTGTTACATGGATAGTCGAAACTATTTGAATTAATTTGTATGAAAACATTAAAAAAAATTTAAAAAAAAAATATTAATTTTGCAGTTCGGCTCCTATAAGTGGGCTCGTCAACACCTTAAAGTTATGGGAAATAGTCACGAGCAACCTGTACAATTGATACTGAAGAGAAAAATATTGTCTGTAAGTCGGTCTGTCCATATATTTGTTGAACGGTTATCACGCTGAAATTACTGAATGAATTTAAAAGAAACTTGACACGATTTGGGACCGTAATACGAGCAAGTTTATGGGATACTTTTTGTCGCGAATCTACTTATAGTAAAACTGTAGCAGGTCCAATTCTGTATATTGAAGATATATTGAAAATTTTTGTTGGGGGGCAATATATAATCGATACTGAAGCTAAAAATTTTTTTTTTTCGTTTTTTTGTCTGTCTGTCTGTCGGTCCATGTTTTTTGATATTCATGCAACACGCTAAAACTGCTGAATTAATTTAAAAAAAACTTTTACTCGCATTGAGACCATAACATGGAAAAGGTTATAGGATACTTTTTATTGCGAAAATAAAATAAGAAGGGGATGAAATAGGGATTGAAAGTTTGTATGAGAAGTCCTTCATTTTTAGAGTTACAGTTTTAAAAATTTGTTAATAAATAATAACAAAATACGAAATATCATGTGATTCAAAAATGTTTTAAATTCAACCCTTAAAGTGGTGAAATAGGACTTGAAACTTTACTTTGATTTCCACGCGGACGAAGTCGCGGGCGTCCGCTAGTATAGAATAAGGATTTTTTTGCCACTTTATTTGTAGAATAATTGACTTAAACATGAGTTTTGATAATTTTTTAACCGACTTTTAAAAAAAGGATGAGGTTTTCTATTCCAATTTTATTTTTAATTTTTGTTACCTCATAACTTGGTCATTTCTTAACCAATTTTGGAAATTATTTTTTTGTTTCAGATTGGTCCCATTTAATTTTGGGTTTGAAGTCGGTTAATTATTTTTGTTAAAAATATTTTATTACTTTATAAGATAAAAGTGATTAAGCTATCTGACACTTGGTGAAACAGCTAGCCTATTCACTCATTTGGTATTTATTAACAACCTACCAGTTAATTATAAAAGTCACAGTGATAAACTATATAGTCTGTCTGTCTGTCTGTTACCTTTTCACGGCGAATTAGCTGAACCGATCAAGATGAATTTTTGAATTGATCTTAAAATAAATATTTTAGAGTTACAATTTTAAAAATTTGTTTTTAATTCATAAAAATAATACGAAATATAATGTAATTTAAGAATTTTTAAAATTCAACCCCTAAAGGGGTTAAATATTGGTTGATAGTGTACATTGATTTCCATGCGGATGAAGTCGTGGGCGTCCGCTAGTAATTAATATATGTTTTATCGTGAATTGTGATTTTTTATACTAAGTATTACTAAACTTCTATAATTTAGGATGTTGATTATTATCAAAATATAGTGTATTTTAATTATTTTTACAATGTTCATAGTCTTTATTTATTTATTTATTAAAATATAATATACTAGCGGACGCCCGCGATTACGTCCACGTGGATTTCAACTTTTCACAAATCCTGCGGAAACCATGGATGTTATTATACATCTAAACTTTCACCTTTAATCACTCTATAAATTGAAAAAAGCCGCATCAAAATCCGTAGTTTTAAATGTTTAAGCATACATAGGGACGGAGAAAGAGACTTTGTTTTATACTAAGTAGCGATTCGGTATTAATGAAAATCGTTACAAATTTTTCAAATCTCATAAATAATTGCGATCCTTTAAACTGTTGAATCTACTACGCTTTATACAAATCTCGCTGCAAATCCTTGCAAATTGAAAAGGCCATTATCGAGTGTAAGCAATTTGTACGCAGCTGGTGCGTAGCTTGTTGCAACTCGGAGCGGAGGTCTGGGAGATCAACGTAACGGAAATTTAAAACTCGTTGTATACACTTATAGCTTAAAGAGAGCCGTGATAGTCTAGTGGATATGATCTCTGCCTTCGATTCGGATCGCGTAGGTTTGAATCGGGTTCCGGAGCGTGCACCTCCAACTTTTCAACTATAAGCTTTTTAAGAAATTAAATATCACGTCTCTCAAACAGTGAAGGAAGAACATCGTGGAAGCAACTAGAAAAATATTTTTGTGACATTGCATGGAATAGTTGTTTAGGTTAACGGTTATTATTCCGCGATCATGTCCGCCAATATAATTATCACAATTGAACATGAAAATTGAACTTCAAATTTGTATAAAAGACATTAAAACATTGTAAATGTATGCCATTACGAGTATTAAATAACACATTTTATACGTGTTGTCGTTTCAATTGAACTCCAAAACACGCAAGTTAGTTTCTGCTAAAGACCAACGCAATAATGTGCATGGATATTTTATAGTAGCTCTGTGGTTTATGATTTATGGTATGATCAGCCAAACATTACTCTTATCACTTAATAGGAAAAGTATCGATGAATTAATTACGCTGGTTAATATTAATTCATTCTGGTGGAATTAATATTCGTAAAAAACGGGTTTCACACTTGTAGAAAAAGAAAATCAATTTTCTTAGCCCATTCCAAGACTCGAACGTAGTATTACATATGATACGAAATCAGAAGCTAACTACTAATGTAACGAGGTTATGTGAAAAGATTATTTTTTTCAGAAAACATTAGTCAGAGAGTACGTACACCAGCTGAAGTCGTTAGGGTGCGAATCTCGTAAATAAGTGAGATGTTGACGAGCGAGCCGCGGGAAGAATTGAAAATAGGGTGCGCCGCAACTTATGTCTTCGAGTTTTCACTTACCAATAGTTGTAACGTAAAAACTGTTTTTATAGTTTTATGTTATAATACTGATAAACCACGGCGTTTCCACGAAAAAATCGGAAATTAACTCATCTACACTTCTTAAAATCTAATACTCCACAGCTCCAGCCCATATGTTATGTCAATAAGAATTTACAATTACCTACCTCATCATATTCGAAATATGATGATGATGATGAGATAGGACAAAGATAATCAAAAATAAAAATCGGTCTCCCTATCACTCCGACCGAGGCTACGCCCAAACTGGGTATCCAAAACTTGCATTATACATATAATAAAGTGTAAGTAGTATGTAAAATGTATTGAAATGCAATGAAATTAAGTGAAATAAAATGAGACGAGATGAGATGAGATGTTATGATATGAGATGAGATGAAATTAAATGAAATGGAATTACTTGAATATGAAATAAATGATAAGAACCTTTCCTTGTACCCCTGTTTTGCATTCAGTCTCTGGTGATGTAAGACATTGGGGACTGCAGGCTGTGGTCTGCATTTCATACACGCAGAAATGCACTGCCTATCCTAAAAAAATCAGTACAAACCTGTATTGGAAAGCAATCTATTTTAAATTATTTATATGTACTGTGCCTACCGTAGTTGAGAACCTTTTGCAAAGTACTGATTGTAACTTAGTATAGCCTAATGTAAACATTAAATTAGAATTGTTTGTATTCACGTACACAATAAGGTTAGAGTGGAGCCTTATAGTCAGCGGACATAACTTTCCCTTATTACAATCTCCTACGAGAATAATTGTTGTACCACTGTACTACTACGCGTGCTTCAGTTAATACGTTGGCAGCGACTCATCTCGTGCGCACTCTGCAAAAGGTTGCGTATACGTTCAGCAGTTAATAAATGTATAACATCTGTAAAACGAGCGGATTCTCCTAATGGTCTTTGCAAAGTTATGCGGGGAGATGGGAAAATTTAAGTTCGCGGAAAGCCACACAGCGGTGCGGATCCGGGGGCCGATTAACAACATCTGTCATCGCTCGCGAAATCATTTATTGACATAACTATTACACGCGACTTTGTTCGTAAAGCTTATTTAAAATAGAGCCTGTTTACAGTCAGCGAACATAACGTACTTGTGGACTTTCCCTTATAACATCTATTTTAAAGACGTGCCGAAAAGTAATTTATCGTTCCGGTACAATGTCGTGCAGCCAAAAATACCTGATATCGTTATTAGAGAATTATCTTCACGCTAGACATCGGAACTTCGCTAAGATACTGTTTTAAACAGCGATTGAGTAAGTTAGTTAAATTGTTAACTTATTCAATAGTATTTTATTGTTTTCTATTAAAATAAATATAAATAAACTAACGGACAAGGTCAACCTTTGCTTTTAAGTGCACTTCTTCCCTATCCCTACCATATCCCTTACTTACACCAAACTTTCACCACCCATCACATTTTCATTTTAGAGAAGTGGGGGGTTAGAATGAGACTAAAAGTAGCCTATGTCACTCTCCAACCTTTCAACTATCTTCACTTAAAAATTCATGTCAATTTGTCGCTCCGATTTGCCGTGAAAGACGGACAAAAAACAGACTGACAGACACACAAACTTTCACATTTATAATATTAAAAAGTATGGATAATTGATTGAATTTCAATAGCTATTAATGATAGCGACCTTTTTGATTTATGGCTGTTACTGTGAGAATGTCGTAATTTTCACAATACAAGCTCTGAATTTCATTCAGAAGGAAGTGTGGGCTGCGACATTTCAAACAAAATTGCAACACACGGTTTTAGTAAAGGTCATAGATAGGAATGACGTCGGAGCGATATGCAGCACTACAAACAGACTAAACCTAGTTCGTTATAAACTACTGTTCAATGTAAACCAATTCAATCCAACGACAAAATATCATCTACCTATTATTAGACATCCACCAGTAGGTACCGGAGGATATTTGTTACATACAATCTCAATTTCGTGTATGTCAACTAGCATACGTCATAATTAGTTAATTAGCCTACAGATAGTTTGTTTTTTGAATATTTCTTCAACTATATGTCATTATCAGTGCAGAACGCGGTTTCTCCCGTTCCCGTGAGAATACTGAGATAAAATATAGCCTATTACACTCACAAATAACGTGGCTTTCTAGTGGTAAAAGAATATTCATAATTGGTTAAGTGAATTCAGAGATTACCCCTACAATACCACAAACTTTACCTCTTTATAATATTTGTAAAGATGTATTTTAAAATTGTTAAGTTTAGTCTATAGAGTAACGTATACGTGATACGCTTTAATATTCCCGCTGCCGACACGATTAGTGATACGTTAATTAACCGACTTCAAAAAGGAGGAGGTTCTCAATTCGGTCGATATGTTTTTTTTTTATGTATGTACACCGATTACTCAAAGACGCCTGGACCGATTTCAAAAATATTTTTTTTGTTTGAAGCGGTATAGTCCCCATTTGGTCCCATTGTTTGTTTCTACACTCAGAAGTTTTCATGACCTAGTTACCCTGTTAGCTACAATAAAAATAAATATAAAAGATATGCGTCTGATCAAGATAAAGCTACTTACGGAAAATTGATGGTAATCAATTGTAAAAATGCCCGCCGGATCCTGGACTAGACTCATTTAATTAATTGGCAAGCGACAAACTTCGCTCGCAAACATTTGTAGCAGCCGCGTCACCACCAAAATGCGTAGCTATACGCGTTACCCGGCTGCACCTGTCAGAATATTAGATCGGCGACATTAATCTGCGGCCGCCACTGCCCGCCAGTCGACGCCAGCCTCCGCTAGACAAACAATCAAAAAGCCCATTCTGGAGCAAAGTCGTGGTTTACCGTCACTTTCATATCCGATCTCCGGCCGTCGACTAACTTCCGGCGTTTGCTCGTTGATAATGCAAGTTTCGTTCATTTCTGCATTTCACACTTGAATGACCTCTATTGATTTTAAATTTACATCCTTTATTGTAGATATCGCTATTATGAGATAAGGCCGCCTTTTATTTATTTATTTAGTTGAACCACCAACAAAATCATATGTAAATGAAACTAAATTAACTTAAATACTAGGGTAATACAAAACAAATAATTTTACTTACAGGTAGCCACATCGTGCACAAAGGTTAGGTTAGGTCGTACCTACTAAAAATTAAAATTAATAGTTTAAAAAATAAAAGTTTCGTATTCTACTTCTTATTATGTTTCTGTTTTACTGTTAAAATATATTCTTTTCTTTTACATAACTTCTAAATTAAATAAAAAATAACAAATAAGTAAAATTTATTACAGAATTATAAGTTATTTTTACTCTCATTTATTTATTACTTCTTTTTTTTTAAATTTTTAACAATATAAGTATAAAATACAAAACATTATTAAAAATTTATAAAAAAAAATTCACCCTCCCGCTGCGGGACATTTGAGTGTCCAAGCAACCGGTGGTCAGGGCTCCAGAGTGAGGAACCTCCTCACAATACGCGCCGTCTCAAGAATCACTGCCTTTTGTATCCGACTCTTGATCCAACAGTTAAGCGAAAGCTTCTTAAGGTGTTGGTCGAAGCTTTTCGCTATAAGACCATTGACTGAAACAACTATCGGAACAATAATAGTTGACTCAACATTCCACATGGCGGTAATCTCGTGAGCAAGGTCCAAGTATTTTGATACTTTTTCCTTTTCGGCTTTAACCAGATTATCGTCATGTGGAACAGTAATATCAACAATTATTGCACGACGCACTGACCGATCGACTAGCACTATATCAGGTCTATTGGCTACAATATACCTGTCAGTGATAATCGTTCGGTCCCAGTAGAGCAATGCACTGCTATTTTCAAGAACTGACGCTGGGTCGTACCTATAGTAAGGCATCTCAAAATCGATAAGGCCATATTGAAGAGCAAGCTGTTGGTGGATTATCTTGGCTACTTGATTATGTCTGTGCAAGTATTCGCCGTTAGCAAGGTGAGAACACCCGGACACAATATGCCTGAGGGACTCCCCAGGACGATGACACGCTCGACAGATGTCTAGAGTGCCATCTTTCATAATGTGTTTCCGGTAGTTTCTCGTCTTTCTAACTTCGTCCATAATTGCACAGACAAAACCCTCGGTTTCCCCAAAGAG